>NC_045690.1:29144438-29262783 GCF_003331165.1 Xiphophorus hellerii
CCTTCTTCAGTGAGTCCTTCTTCGGCGAGTCCTTCTGCGGCGAGTCCTTCTTCGGCGAGTCCTTCTTCAAGTCCTTCGGCGAGTCCTTCTGCGGCGAGTCCTTCTTCGGCGAGTCCATCGGCGAGTCCTTCTGCGGCGAGTCCTTCTTCTACGAGTACTTCTTCAGCGAGTCCTTCTTCGGCGAGTCCTTCGGCGAGTCCTTCTGCGGCGAGTCCTTCTTCGGCGAGTCCACCGGCGAGTCCTTCTGCGGCGAGTCCTTCTGCGGCGAGTCCTCCTGCGGCGAGTCCTTCTTCAGCGAGTCCTTCTTCGGCGAGTCCTTCGGCGAGTCCTTCTGCGGCGAGTCCTTCTTCAACGAGTCCTTCTTCAGCGAGTCCTTCTGCAGAGAGTCCTTCTGCGGCGAGTTCTTCTTCGGCGAGTCCATCGGCGAGTCCTTCTGCGGCGAGTCCTTCTTCTACGAGTACTTCTTCAGCGAGTCCTTCTTCGGCGAGTCCTTCGGCGAGTCCTTCTGCGGCGAGTCCTTCTTCGGCGAGTCCATCGGCGAGTCCTTCTGCGGCGAGTCCTTCTGCGGCGAGTCCTTCTGCGGAGAGTCCTTCTGCGGCGAGTCCTTCTTCGGCGAGTCCATCGGCGAGTCCTTCTGCGGCGAGTCCTTCGGCGAGTCCATCGGCGAGTCCTTCTGCGGCGAGTCCTTCTGCGGCGAGTCCTCCTGCGGCGAGTCCTTCTGCGGCGAGTCCTTCTTCGGCGAGTCCTTCGGCGAGTCCTTCTGCGGCGAGTCCTTCTTCGGCGAGTCCATCGGCGAGTCCTTCTGCGGCGAGTCCTTCTGCGGCGAGTCCTCCTGCGGCGAGTCCTTCTGCGGCGAGTCCTTCTTCGGCGAGTGCTTCGGCGAGTCCTTCTGCGGCGAGTCCTTCTTCAACGAGTCCTTCTTCAGCGAGTCCTTCTGCAGAGAGTCCTTCTGCGGCGAGTTCTTCTTCGGCGAGTCCATCGGTGAGTCCTTCTTCAGCGAGTCCTTCTTCAACGAGTCCTTCTTCAGCGAGTCCTTCTGCAGAGAGTCCTTCTGCGAGTCCTTCTGCGGCGAGTCCTTCTTCGGCGAGTCCATCGGCGAGTCCTTCTGCGGCGAGTCCTTCTGCGGCGAGTCCTTCTTCAGCGAGTCCTTCTTCAACGAGTCCTTCTTCAGTGAGTCCTTCTTCGGCGAGTCCTTCTGCGGCGAGTCCTTCTTCGGCGAGTCCTTCTGCGGCGAGTCCTTCTTCAGCGAGTCCGTCTTCAACGAGTCCTTCTTCAGTGAGTCCTTCTTCGGCGAGTCCTTCTGCGGCGAGTCCTTCTTCGGCGAGTCCTTCTGCGGCGAGTCCTTCTGCGTCGAGTCCTTCGGCGAGTCCTTCTGCGGCAAGTCCTTCTTCGCTGAGTCCTTCTTCAACGAGTCCTTCAGCGAGTCCTTCTGCGGCGAGACCTTCTTCGGCGAGTCCTTCTGCGGCGAGTCCTTCTTCAAATCCTTCGGCGAGTCCTTCTGCGGCGAGTCCTTCTGCGGCGAGTCCTTCTTCGGCGAGTCCATCGGTGAGTCCTTCTGCGGCGAGTCCTCCTGCGGCGAGTCCTTCTTCAGCGAGTCCTTCTTCGGCGAGTCCTTCGGCGAGTCCTTCTGCGGCGAGTCCTTCTTCGGCGAGTCCACCGGCGAGTCCTTCTGCGGCGAGTCCTTCTGCGGCGAGTCCTTCTGCGGCGAGTCCTCCTGCGGCGAGTCCTTCTTCAGCGAGTCCTTCTTCGGCGAGTCCTTCGGCGAGTCCTTCTGCGGCGAGTCCTTCTTCAACGAGTCCTTCTTCAGCGAGTCCTTCTTCGGCGAGTCCCTTCGGCGAGTCCTTCTGCGGCGAGTCCTTCTTCGGCGAGTCCATCGGCGAGTCCTTTCTGCGGCGAGTCCTTCTGCGGCGAGTCCTTCTGCTGCGGAGAGTCCTTCTGCGGCGAGTCCTTCTTCGGCGAGTCCATCGGTGAGTCCTTCTGCGGCGAGTCCTTTCTTCTACGAGTTACTTCTTCAGCGAGTCCTTCTTCGGCGAGTCCTTCTGCGGCGAGTCCTTCTTCAGCGAGTCCTTCTTCAACGAGGGGTCCTTCTTCAGTGAGTCTTTTTAACAAAGTGGTGTCAAGAGCAGAAGTTCTTATGCCTTTGAATTTAGTGCCATGATTGCCATCGGGTAAAAAGTGTTTTTTAGGCGATTTGTCCTGGTTTTTATTGCTCTGTATCTCTTGCCTGATGGCAGCAGCTGGAAGAGACCATGGCCAGGGTGTGAAGAGTCATTTAAAATGTCCAAAACTTTCTTGTGGAGCCTGGAAGTGTAAATCTGTTCCATAGTGGGGAGGGGGCAGCCTATGGTTCTCTCTGCTGCCCTAACAACCCTCTGGAGCGCCTTCTTGTCCGCGGATGTGCTGCTGCCGTACCAGACACACAGACCGTATGTGAGCACACTCTCTATGGAGCAGTGATAGAAGGCCTGCAGCAGGTCTGAGGGGAGATGGTTCTTCTTGAGTATTCTCAGAAAGTACAGTCTCTGCTGTGCCTTCTTCAACAGCTCCTTGGTGTTGGTGCTCCAGGTTAGCTTGTCCTCCAACTCCATGCCCAGAAACCTGAACACTGGGACCCTCTCCACACAGGTCCCACTGATGGTGAGAGGCTGGATGTCCGTTTTGTTCTTCCTGAAGTCGATCACCAGCTCCTTTGTTTTGGAGGTGTTGAGGAGCAGGTTATTGACTTTGCACCACTCTGACAGCCGCTTCACCTCATCCCTGTACTCCAGCTCCCCCTTCCCGCCTGAGATGAGACCAACAACAGTCGTGTCATCTGCAAACTTTATGATCTTGTTGCTGAGGTGGTTGGAGACACAGTCATGAGTGTAGAGGGTGTAGAGAAGTGGGCTGAGCACGCAACCCTGTGGCGATCCGGTGTTCAGGCTCAGAGCAGTGGAGGTGTGGGGGCCCAGTCTGACCCTCTGGGAGCAACCTGTTAGGAAGTCCAGGATCCAACTTCAGGTGGCTGATGGGAGCCCAAGGTTTGCTAGCTTGGACACCAGACGTTGGGGAAGTATGGTATTAAATGCTGAGCTGAAGTCCACAAAGAGCATTCTGACGTAGCTCCCCTGCTTCTCTAAGTGGGTCAGGGCAGCATGAAGTGCAGTGGATACAGCGTCCTCTGTGGACCTCTTTGCTTTGTAGGCAAATTGGAGAGGGTCCAGCTCAGCAGGCAGGCCAGCGAGGATGTGACTCCGCACCACTCTCTTGAAGCACTTCATGATGATCGGTGTGAGTGCCACTGGACGGTAGTAATTCTGGGTGTTGATGTTGGTTCTTTTCGGCAGGGGGACAATGGTAGAGGACTTTAGGCAGGGAGGGACAGTGGCTTGAGACAGGGACTGGTTAAAAATCTTTGTGAAGATTCCAGCCAGTTGGTCTGCACAGTCTTTAAGCACCCGTCCCGACACACCGTCAGGTCCCGCAGCCTTCCTTGGGTTCACCTTCCTCATCACCTGCCTCACCTCACACTCCTCTACTGTGAGAGCAGAGCTGCTGTGGACAGGCAGCTGTGATGGAGCTGTGGTAGGTGTCGCCTCAAAGCGGGCAAAGAAGATATTCATCTCCTCTGCCAGGGAAGTGGTTCCCTCCGTGCATGGCTGGTTGCTGGATCTGTAGCTTGTAATGTGCTGAACACCCTGCCACACCTGCCTGGTGTTGTTGCTCCTGAGCTGCTTCTCTATTCTCCCTCTGTATGATGCCTTAGCTTGGCAGATGCCTCTTCTCAGGTTGGCTCTTGCAGAACTGTAGAGTGCTTTGTCCCCAGACCTGAAAGCAGCGTTCCTGGCTTTCAAGAGGCCCCGGACCTCCTTAGTCATCCAGGGTTTCCTATTCGGATAGATCCTCATGAGTCTGTTCCTGGTGACATTGTCCGTGCAGAACCTGATGTAGTCCAAGACTGCTGAGGTGTAGTTCTCCAGGTCCTGATATGCAAAAACCTCCCAGTCAGTTCTCTGGAAGCAGTCCTGTAGTTGGTGAGAGGCATCCTCAGGCCAGATGGTGACAGTCCGGGTTGTACTGGGGACACGTTTCCACAGGGCAAACTTCTCTTATTACATGAGAGAGAAGAGAGGACAGAGTGTAACAGCCAGTTTATTCTATCCTCAAATGAAATGTGGTACTGAGTGTCCTGGAGTTTAAGTAAAATATCCCAAAGTCACTTTTAAACACAATTATTCTCCATCGTCTTCATTCTGGTTCTTTTTCGTCCACTGGATCTTTCCTCTGATCTCTGGAAGTTTTGGTGTCGTTATGGGATCAGCAGGGACTTCCAGGCCAGAAATCAGAAACATTACGAGACGACAAAGTTCAGCGTCTGAATGCTAAAGGATCCACCTCCCATTCTACTGCTGGAACCTCCAGAAACTGCAGTCTGGTACTAAAACGTTCTGCTAGGAACCTCTGGATCAATCAGACCTCTACTGGATCTGATTCTTTATCTGTGAGAATCTGAGATTATAATCTGGTTTAACAGGGAGCCGATGAAGAGAAGCTGTAATTTCCAGCAGATGTTTGGGTTCAACCTCCGGATCCGAGCTGAAGCTTCACAGGTTCCGAATATTTCAGCCCACTAGAGGGCGCTGTGGTTCAACAGAGTGAAGTATCTGAGCGAGATTTAGAATAACTAAAGAACTACATCTAGAATAACTTTAAAGTATTTCCTCAAATCTGTGAAACAGAAAATTATTCTGGGAATCTGAGAAATTATGGAGCTGTTTCATAAAGTATAATATCATTGAAAAGTGAATTAATTTCAGTGATTTATTTGCAATATTCTCCATAGTGATGCATCTGAAATGCTTGTTTTGATCATTTTAATGTTTTTGGTTTATAGTTGATAAAAACCACAACTAAATTTTACATCAAACCAATAAAAAAAATGTATATCCAGAAAATCTGAAAAGTAAACGCTCTGAAACGTCCTGGCAGATGCTGCTCTGGGTTTGGACCAGATAGAACCGTAACAGAACCAACAGGCTCCTCAGATCTTCACTGATTAGAAACTTTAACCCCAGATTCATGGACACATATTTTCAAATGAAAAAGCTGGACTTTGGATCCGGTCCTTTTCTTGTTACGCTTGGGTTCTGGAGAGGTTCTGTGAAGGTTGGAGCTCATGTTCTGAACCAAACCTTCTGGACTTCCTCCAAGCTGTTCAACTGGTTCCGCTTCTATGGGCTGCAGTCAGCCCTGCTGCTTCAGGACATTTTTCTCACACAGCTCCTCCTTCCACTAAACTTTCCAGCAATTTTCATTCTGTGAACAGCCAGCCTGTTGCAGCTTTCCCTCTTTGCAGAGGGCAACAGTCAGCAGTCCTCTTCAGTGCCCCCTGCTATGAAAACTCCTTTTATGGATTTTTCTGTCAGAATCATCCAGAACAGGGTGTCAAAGTCCAGTCCTCCAGCCGCTGTCCTGCAGGTTTTAGATGTGCCACAGATACAAAACACTGGAATGAAACGGTTTAATTACCTCCTCCTTGTGTAGATCAGTCCTCCAGAGCTTTAGTGACCTGATTATTCTATTCAGGTGCTGCAGCAGAGGCACATCTAAACGTTTTACAAGAAACTCCAGGACTGGAGTTTGACACCTGTGATCCAGAAGGAAGAAACGAATGTTTGCTGAGAAGCAGAAAACAATTAGACTTCAGACCTGGCAGGGTTTATTTTCTTACATTGATTTATTAATATTGCAAATTTTCTGTTATGATTTGGTTTGTTTTTATTAAAGTTTTAATTTAAACTGCTCTAATGATTTGAACTGAGCTCAGTTTGTCTGGATTTTTGCTGCATGTTTTTCTGCTGTCAGTTTGCTGAAATGCAGCTGATGTGTGAAATGTTTGTTTGCAGGTTGGCGTCTCTGAGGAACTGAATGCGCTGCTGCATGGAGGAGCAGGACGGCAGCAGCTAAATGTTTCGATTGAACTGTTCCTGCTGGGAGAACTTAATGAGTTTATTGATTTTCCTCCTCTGGCCTAAAAATAAACCACAGCGGCCAGGAATAGCATCAGCTTAACCTACTGGCTCCATCAGTCTCCTCTTCACTCCACTCACAGGAATCTGGATGCAAATGTTGTAAAATATGTTTCTAGTGATGAGCTCAGCTGTTGATCTGCAGCGCGGTTCTCAGACCAGATGCTGAAAACACTAACAGGTTTATTCCTCTACCCTCCTCAGACTCAGACAATCCTCCCGTTTCTCTTCTGTGGGGTTTAGTTCAGTTTCTTTCCTGCGTTCAGATTTTCTGCTTTAAAAGCCTTATGTTGGGACGCAGCTGCTTCTTCCTTCAGTGCCTAGAAAGAGCGGCCGGGCAGGCGGGAAGTTTTCCTCAGAAATGGTTTTATTTGTTTTTAATAGTTAGCCATCATAGGTGGAATTCTGATCCAATTATGGATCAGAACCAGAACCATGATGTGCTCCAGATGATCCTCTGCAGCGTCTCCACTGGCGAGGTTCTGATCCGGTTGCAATCTGGTTCCTGTCCGGTTCCTCGGTGATTCAGAAGGAAGTTTCTGATGTTTTGTTGCTTATCGGTTTTAATAATTTAGGTTTTATTTAAACTGTTCAGCACTTTTTGTTTTCCATATTTATCTTGTAAAATAAAGTTCTGCCCTCTGTTGTCCGTCAGCCATTTGTTTCTCCCAGTTTAATAAAAATCCAGAAGCCACAGACATTTTTCAGGCCCTGATTGGTTGGATTCTCCGCAGTTTTAATTATAAATCTGATCTATTAACATAATTATGCAAATCTTGAAGCGTTATTCACATTTATTTTGCTTTTCAAGTTAATCAGAGTGAAACGTTCTCATCTCTTGGTCTATAAATCTGACATCACTCATCATAAAGGAAAAGACGAGAACATTCCTACTCTACCACCAAATAAACCTCTTAAATATTTCAAATCTGATTTTTATCTCGTTGTTTCAGACTGAAGTTGATTTTAATCTGTCTCCAAACTGTTTACATCTTAAAAAAGGGAAAAGCTGAAATGGATCAAAGTATTTCTATTAAAAACAGATAGGATTAAAATGCAACTAAGTCATAGAATCAGTGATTTATCTCAGACTGAAAAAACAACAAAGTTGAAGTTTAACCTTATTAGAAACTATTTAACTCTAGAGATCACGTTATATTTCATTACTATGCCACTTATGAATCAGACTCTAAAACCAACAGTTAAACAAGCTTTAAACATTTTAGACACAAATCTTCCCACTATTGTCAGAAAACCTTTTGATGTTTATTTAAAAAATGCTTTTTGTTCAACCAGATTCTCAGTGTGAATGAATACATTCAGGAAAATCTGAATATTATTCTGATTAATAATCAGATATAAAATAAAAAGACTGAAAAAGATTTCAGTCTTTTAGGAAAATCTGAATTATTTTGGGAACTTTCCTACTATCAGACTCAAGTTTATCCCTGTTTCTGTTTCTCATGCATGTTCAGCTTTAGAAAGAAAACTTCATTCAGTTAACGTTCTGGTTCTGATCCAGGCTTCAGGGTCGCTCCTCTGTGACCTTTGACCTCTTCATCTGCAACGTGAGACAGATCAAACATTTGCTTCCAGATGTTTCTGTAAAACCAGAAGGATCGTCTTCATCCCTCCTCTTCCTCCTCACTGAACTGTAACCCTAGCCCTAATACAGGAAATAGCGCCCCCTTATGTTCTGGAGTCCAATGGTGCCATTTCGACATAAGATATGGAACTGACATAAGATATGGAACTGGCATAAGATATGGAACTGCCATTTCGACATAAGATATGGACCTCTGTCCAGAGGTCAAAAGGGGGCGGGGCTAAAGCCAGAAGTGGAAAATTGGGCTGCACTACACACTCAAACCTTCAACAAGCATCTAAAGGGCGGAACGAGGGAGGAAGGGAAAAGATTGGGACCGGGCCTTCATCCTCCAGGACAAACAGGAACCCCCACTACCGAGGAGCCCCAGACTCTAAAAGAGGCTGAGCTCCGTTCCTGACCCCCCACCCCAACTGGTTGCTACTCCCCATTCAGAAGCTGAAAAAGAGGTGATGTAGAGAAGGACGCCTCCGATCCCCAAGACCCTCTGAGTGTCGATGGCTGTTCCCAGACCCTCATGACGGACGGACGGATGGATGGATCGATCCGGATCGATCCAGATCCAGATCCAGATCCAGATCCAGATCCGCCTCCTCCTCATCATGCACCAGGAGTCTGAACAAGATGGAGGCAGAAACTGAGAGTCATTATTAGACAAAGGGCAGCCAGACTAGATTATTTAGCTAAATTATTATATTTAGCTACATATTATTGCTGAGGGGTACTGTTATGTGCTCCGGCACATTGTATTTATTTCTGTCTATTTTTTTTTTACTTGGATTATTTTGTATAGAAGTTAGTTGTATGATTTTTGTTGTTGTTGTTTAATATACTTTAGAGTTTTGATAATTCTTTCTTGTAATTGGTCCGTTAATTTGTGACGCTGTTGGACCACCTATAAATAGGCTGGGTTGCGCCAGGTAAAGGGCGACGCCCACTCCCAACCAACACCCAGGATGCGTTCTGACGCAGTGCGCACGTCTCCAGCCTGCCACACGGTAGTTTTGGTTAGCTGTTTGTTTGGTTGATGTTTTTTTGTTGTAATTTTTGACCTGGTGGGACCGGTTGTCTTGTTTTCGATTTTTCTTTAACAGTAGTTTCTTTTTTCTTGTAGTCCGGTACTAGCAGGGGCTTCGACGGCCCTGTATAGGGTTGGCCCCCTGCTGTACCATTTTGTTCTTTTTGACCGGCTCATCAGGTCCAACTTTCTGTTTATACTTTGGGATTTTTGTGTTCTTTCTTTTTGGGACACGGGGAACCGAGGATTTAATTCTCTTTTTTCTTCACAGAAAAATCAAAAGAAGCCCATCTTAAAGAAAAGCTCGAGAGAATTGAAAATAAAAATTACTTTTGAATCCTCATTTTTGTCTTCGTGTCCTCAAGTATGTTGTGCCCTTTGTGGACGTAACATATTTATGGGGGCTCGTCTAAACAAGGTTTACCTTTAGCGCCTAGTTGTGTCCTGAGTTTGTTTTGCGTTTGTTCCGGTTGTGTGGTTTTTCTCTGCAGTTTGGAACAGCTGGTGTGAGTTGCGGTGGTTTAATTGAGATTGTGGGCGTGGTTTTCTGGTAGCTTTTGTTTGTGCATGGGCTTTTAGCGCGGAGTGTGGCTTGATTCTGTGGTCTAGACATGGAGTTTGACCTGGATGAGTTTGTTAGGAAGCCCACGTTTGAGTCCTTGGGTACCTGCACAAAGGATCAGTTGCTGTTGGTAGCCGATCAGTTCAAGGTTACGGTAAATAAACGTGCTAAAAGAGGAACAATTGAGGCTGAGTTGTTGGCAGCACTGGTTGAGGTTGGGATTTTTCCTGCTACAAGTTTGCCAAAAAGTCTTGTTGGGTCTCCATCCAGGGCTTCTTGGCCTGATGATCCGGTTCGTTTGAAGGAGCTTGAAGTTGAATTAGGACGGCTTGCTTTGAGAGAGAAGGAGCTGTATCTGGAACAGAGGAAAGTGGAGATACAAGCCGAGCTGCGTTTGAAGGAACTTGAGTTTGGTGCTGCGTCTTCGCAATCCCGATCAAATGATTTTGATGTGTGTAAAAATGTTCGCTTGGTTCCTCCATTTAATGAGCGAGATGTTGATAAATATTTCACGTTGTTTGAAAGGGTGGCGCTCGCACTTAAATGGCCTAAAGAGGTGTGGACTTTGTTGTTGCAGTGTACATTAAGTGGCAAAGCGCAAGAGGCATATGCGTCTCTGTCTGTGGCAGATAGCCTTGATTTTGACAAGGTTAAAAATTCTATTTTGCGGGCGTATGAATTAGTGCCTGAGGCTTATCGCCAAAAATTTCGTAAGTTAAAGAAACAGTATAATCAGACTTATGTGGAATTTGTTAGGGACAAAGAAATTATCTTTGATCGCTGGTGCTCTGCTAAGAATGTTGCGGATTTTGTACAACTTAAGCAGCTTATTTTGATGGAAGATTTTAAAAATAGCTTGCCAGACAGAGTTACCACCTACTTGAATGAAAATAAAGTGTCAGACGTGTCAGAAGCGGCAGTGCTCGTTGATGAGTACGTGTTGACGCACAGAGCTAATTTTGAGCGCTCTCATGTTTTTAAAATATTTGACAAATCGGAACATAACGGGAAGGAGTGTGTGAAGCCTGTTTCATTCGTTGAATCCGATACACCTGCTGCGCTCAATGGCGTCGAATGTCAGTCAGACCTTGTGTTGGATTTAAAACCGAATGTGACGTGTTTTTATTGTAAGAAGAGTGGGCACATTGTGGCCAATTGTCCGGTTTTACAGAAGAAGACCACTAAGCCGGTCGCTCTAGTTCAAACGGTAAATCACGTTACCCAGTCACATTCAAATAAAAAGTCTTGTGAGTATGCTGATTTTAAGCCTTTCGTTATGGACGGATTTGTTTCTGTGTCTCCTGCGGGTGAGAAAATCCCTGTAAAAATATTGCGGGATACTGCTGCTTCTCAATCCTTTATTTTGGAGGGGATTTTGCCGTTGGATGATGACACTGCTATTGGTTCGGATGTGCCGGTTCGTGGTTTTGGCATGCAACACTTTGGTGTTCCTCTGCACAAAGTCGTGATCCAGTCTGAGCTGTGGTCTGGTGACGCTGTGGTTGGCGTGCGCCCTAGTTTCCCCATACCCGGCGTCTCCATGATCATGGGCAACGATTTGGCTGGGGGTCGAGTGTTAGTTACTCCAGACGTTACACCCGTCCCGGTGTTGCGCACCTGTCCGGATGAGCTTGCTCTTATCTTCCCGGATGTGTTCGCGTCGTGCGCAGTTACGCGCGCAGCACTTAGGCGTCAACAAGAGGAAGATACTGATGACCTGGATTTGAGTGAAACTTTTCTGTGCAACGCTGAACCCGAACAGGTCCCATTAAAGAAAAGTGTGGAGGAGGACATGTTTGATGTCAAGGCTCTGTCATTGTCCAGACAGCAGCTGATGGCGCTCCAAAAAACTGACGAAAGCTTAGCATCTTTGTTTAACGATGCATTAACTGATGAGTCTGACTTCATGTCTACTGGTTATTTTTTAAATGATGGGGTTTTGATGCGTAAATGGACGCCTTTGACTGTCTCCCCTATTGAAGAATGGAGTATTATGAAACAAATTGTTGTCCCAGCCCCATATCGACCAGAGATTTTGCGACTAGCACATGACAGTCCACTAGCTGGTCACCTTGGCATACAGAAATCTTATGATCGCATTTTGCGTCATTTCTTTTGGCCAGGGTTGAAGAGTGATGTCGTGCGCTACTGTAATTCGTGTCATTTCTGTCAAAAATCTGGAAAACCCAATCAGACTATTCCTCTTGCTCCGTTGTATCCCATTCCAGCCATCTCTGAACCATTTGAACGAGTATTGGTTGACTGTGTGGGTCCGTTGCCTCGAACCAAAGCGGGGAATAAGTTCTTGGGGTCTAACTTTATGTCTAAAGTATTTGCACAGGTTTTAAATCAACTTGACGTAAAACACTGTCATTCTTGTGCCCATCACCCGGAAAGTCAGGGCGCACTCGAGCGTTTCCGTCAAACGTTAAAAACAATGCTTAGGACCTACTGTTTGGCGTTCGGAAAGGACTGGGATGAAGGGGTACATTTACAACTGTTTGCTATATGGGAAGTGGTTCAGGAGTCTCTGGGGTTTAGCCCGTCGGACATGGTTTTTGTTCACACTGTTCGTGGTCCTTTAAGACTATTGAAGGGGAAGTGGTTGTGTGAAAGATTTGACCAAAATTTATTGGACTACGTCAGTGATTTTAGACTGAAGCTGAGCCGTGCGTGCGAGATAGCCAAAGAAAATCTTCAAACTGCACAGGCTAAAATGAAGTCGTTATTTGACAGAAAGGCGGCCGTGAGGGTTTTTGAGCCTGGTGGCAAAGTGTTGGTGTTACTTCCGGTTCCTGGTTCCAGCTTGCAAGCACGCTACAGTGGTCCTTATGTGATCAAGAGTAAGGTCAGCGCTAGTGATTCTGTGGTCTCTACTCCTGATCGGAGGCGGGCGTCACGCCAATGTCATGTTACCATGCTGGAGCCTTACATCGAGCGTGCGCCCTCTGTGATTAAGGCGGTGAGTTGCGTTTCCAGTGGACGAGCTGTCTCATGCGTCGGTGCGGACGCACGGAAGGAGCTGTCCAGTGCTGACCCTGAAGGTGACGTCTTTTTCCCGGATGCCTCAGAAGGACAGTTTCCAAATTCGGAGGTGTTGGGGGACTTACCTCTCCTGTTGTCTCACCTTGATTTTTTCAAGCAGGCTGATGTCATTAATTTGATCCAGTCTTGTAGATCGCTGTTTGCAGACATTCCAACCCGACGCTCTTTCACGACTTTAGTCTGTTTACCTTTCTTTTTCTGAATGGGTTGAGTTTTTTTTTACAGGTTGCCTCAATCCCCATTCAGAGTCTTTGTGTGGGGGTGTTATGTGCTCCGGCACATTGTATTTATTTCTGTCTATTTTTTTTTTACTTGGATTATTTTGTATAGAAGTTAGTTGTATGATTTTTGTTGTTGTTGTTTAATATACTTTAGAGTTTTGATAATTCTTTCTTGTAATTGGTCCGTTAATTTGTGACGCTGTTGGACCACCTATAAATAGGCTGGGTTGCGCCAGGTAAAGGGCGACGCCCACTCCCAACCAACACCCAGGATGCGTTCTGACGCAGTGCGCACGTCTCCAGCCTGCCACACGGTAGTTTTGGTTAGCTGTTTGTTTGGTTGATGTTTTTTTGTTGTAATTTTTGACCTGGTGGGACCGGTTGTCTTGTTTTCGATTTTTCTTTAACAGTAGTTTCTTTTTTCTTGTAGTCCGGTACTAGCAGGGGCTTCGACGGCCCTGTATAGGGTTGGCCCCCTGCTGTACCATTTTGTTCTTTTTGACCGGCTCATCAGGTCCAACTTTCTGTTTATACTTTGGGATTTTTGTGTTCTTTCTTTTTGGGACACGGGGAACCGAGGATTTAATTCTCTTTTTTCTTCACAGAAAAATCAAAAGAAGCCCATCTTAAAGAAAAGCTCGAGAGAATTGAAAATAAAAATTACTTTTGAATCCTCATTTTTGTCTTCGTGTCCTCAAGTATGTTGTGCCCTTTGTGGACGTAACATATTTATGGGGGCTCGTCTAAACAAGGTTTACCTTTAGCGCCTAGTTGTGTCCTGAGTTTGTTTTGCGTTTGTTCCGGTTGTGTGGTTTTTCTCTGCAGTTTGGAACAGCTGGTGTGAGTTGCGGTGGTTTAATTGAGATTGTGGGCGTGGTTTTCTGGTAGCTTTTGTTTGTGCATGGGCTTTTAGCGCGGAGTGTGGCTTGATTCTGTGGTCTAGACATGGAGTTTGACCTGGATGAGTTTGTTAGGAAGCCCACGTTTGAGTCCTTGGGTACCTGCACAAAGGATCAGTTGCTGTTGGTAGCCGATCAGTTCAAGGTTACGGTAAATAAACGTGCTAAAAGAGGAACAATTGAGGCTGAGTTGTTGGCAGCACTGGTTGAGGTTGGGATTTTTCCTGCTACAAGTTTGCCAAAAAGTCTTGTTGGGTCTCCATCCAGGGCTTCTTGGCCTGATGATCCGGTTCGTTTGAAGGAGCTTGAAGTTGAATTAGGACGGCTTGCTTTGAGAGAGAAGGAGCTGTATCTGGAACAGAGGAAAGTGGAGATACAAGCCGAGCTGCGTTTGAAGGAACTTGAGTTTGGTGCTGCGTCTTCGCAATCCCGATCAAATGATTTTGATGTGTGTAAAAATGTTCGCTTGGTTCCTCCATTTAATGAGCGAGATGTTGATAAATATTTCACGTTGTTTGAAAGGGTGGCGCTCGCACTTAAATGGCCTAAAGAGGTGTGGACTTTGTTGTTGCAGTGTACATTAAGTGGCAAAGCGCAAGAGGCATATGCGTCTCTGTCTGTGGCAGATAGCCTTGATTTTGACAAGGTTAAAAATTCTATTTTGCGGGCGTATGAATTAGTGCCTGAGGCTTATCGCCAAAAATTTCGTAAGTTAAAGAAACAGTATAATCAGACTTATGTGGAATTTGTTAGGGACAAAGAAATTATCTTTGATCGCTGGTGCTCTGCTAAGAATGTTGCGGATTTTGTACAACTTAAGCAGCTTATTTTGATGGAAGATTTTAAAAATAGCTTGCCAGACAGAGTTACCACCTACTTGAATGAAAATAAAGTGTCAGACGTGTCAGAAGCGGCAGTGCTCGTTGATGAGTACGTGTTGACGCACAGAGCTAATTTTGAGCGCTCTCATGTTTTTAAAATATTTGACAAATCGGAACATAACGGGAAGGAGTGTGTGAAGCCTGTTTCATTCGTTGAATCCGATACACCTGCTGCGCTCAATGGCGTCGAATGTCAGTCAGACCTTGTGTTGGATTTAAAACCGAATGTGACGTGTTTTTATTGTAAGAAGAGTGGGCACATTGTGGCCAATTGTCCGGTTTTACAGAAGAAGACCACTAAGCCGGTCGCTCTAGTTCAAACGGTAAATCACGTTACCCAGTCACATTCAAATAAAAAGTCTTGTGAGTATGCTGATTTTAAGCCTTTCGTTATGGACGGATTTGTTTCTGTGTCTCCTGCGGGTGAGAAAATCCCTGTAAAAATATTGCGGGATACTGCTGCTTCTCAATCCTTTATTTTGGAGGGGATTTTGCCGTTGGATGATGACACTGCTATTGGTTCGGATGTGCCGGTTCGTGGTTTTGGCATGCAACACTTTGGTGTTCCTCTGCACAAAGTCGTGATCCAGTCTGAGCTGTGGTCTGGTGACGCTGTGGTTGGCGTGCGCCCTAGTTTCCCCATACCCGGCGTCTCCATGATCATGGGCAACGATTTGGCTGGGGGTCGAGTGTTAGTTACTCCAGACGTTACACCCGTCCCGGTGTTGCGCACCTGTCCGGATGAGCTTGCTCTTATCTTCCCGGATGTGTTCGCGTCGTGCGCAGTTACGCGCGCAGCACTTAGGCGTCAACAAGAGGAAGATACTGATGACCTGGATTTGAGTGAAACTTTTCTGTGCAACGCTGAACCCGAACAGGTCCCATTAAAGAAAAGTGTGGAGGAGGACATGTTTGATGTCAAGGCTCTGTCATTGTCCAGACAGCAGCTGATGGCGCTCCAAAAAACTGACGAAAGCTTAGCATCTTTGTTTAACGATGCATTAACTGATGAGTCTGACTTCATGTCTACTGGTTATTTTTTAAATGATGGGGTTTTGATGCGTAAATGGACGCCTTTGACTGTCTCCCCTATTGAAGAATGGAGTATTATGAAACAAATTGTTGTCCCAGCCCCATATCGACCAGAGATTTTGCGACTAGCACATGACAGTCCACTAGCTGGTCACCTTGGCATACAGAAATCTTATGATCGCATTTTGCGTCATTTCTTTTGGCCAGGGTTGAAGAGTGATGTCGTGCGCTACTGTAATTCGTGTCATTTCTGTCAAAAATCTGGAAAACCCAATCAGACTATTCCTCTTGCTCCGTTGTATCCCATTCCAGCCATCTCTGAACCATTTGAACGAGTATTGGTTGACTGTGTGGGTCCGTTGCCTCGAACCAAAGCGGGGAATAAGTTCTTGGGGTCTAACTTTATGTCTAAAGTATTTGCACAGGTTTTAAATCAACTTGACGTAAAACACTGTCATTCTTGTGCCCATCACCCGGAAAGTCAGGGCGCACTCGAGCGTTTCCGTCAAACGTTAAAAACAATGCTTAGGACCTACTGTTTGGCGTTCGGAAAGGACTGGGATGAAGGGGTACATTTACAACTGTTTGCTATATGGGAAGTGGTTCAGGAGTCTCTGGGGTTTAGCCCGTCGGACATGGTTTTTGTTCACACTGTTCGTGGTCCTTTAAGACTATTGAAGGGGAAGTGGTTGTGTGAAAGATTTGACCAAAATTTATTGGACTACGTCAGTGATTTTAGACTGAAGCTGAGCCGTGCGTGCGAGATAGCCAAAGAAAATCTTCAAACTGCACAGGCTAAAATGAAGTCGTTATTTGACAGAAAGGCGGCCGTGAGGGTTTTTGAGCCTGGTGGCAAAGTGTTGGTGTTACTTCCGGTTCCTGGTTCCAGCTTGCAAGCACGCTACAGTGGTCCTTATGTGATCAAGAGTAAGGTCAGCGCTAGTGATTCTGTGGTCTCTACTCCTGATCGGAGGCGGGCGTCACGCCAATGTCATGTTACCATGCTGGAGCCTTACATCGAGCGTGCGCCCTCTGTGATTAAGGCGGTGAGTTGCGTTTCCAGTGGACGAGCTGTCTCATGCGTCGGTGCGGACGCACGGAAGGAGCTGTCCAGTGCTGACCCTGAAGGTGACGTCTTTTTCCCGGATGCCTCAGAAGGACAGTTTCCAAATTCGGAGGTGTTGGGGGACTTACCTCTCCTGTTGTCTCACCTTGATTTTTTCAAGCAGGCTGATGTCATTAATTTGATCCAGTCTTGTAGATCGCTGTTTGCAGACATTCCAACCCGACGCTCTTTCACGACTTTAGTCTGTTTACCTTTCTTTTTCTGAATGGGTTGAGTTTTTTTTTACAGGTTGCCTCAATCCCCATTCAGAGTCTTTGTGTGGGGGTGTTATGTGCTCCGGCACATTGTATTTATTTCTGTCTATTTTTTTTTTACTTGGATTATTTTGTATAGAAGTTAGTTGTATGATTTTTGTTGTTGTTGTTTAATATACTTTAGAGTTTTGATAATTCTTTCTTGTAATTGGTCCGTTAATTTGTGACGCTGTTGGACCACCTATAAATAGGCTGGGTTGCGCCAGGTAAAGGGCGACGCCCTCCCAACCAACACCCAGGATGCGTTCTGACGCAGTGCGCACGTCTCCAGCCTGCCACACGGTAGTTTTGGTTAGCTGTTTGTTTGGTTGATGTTTTTTTGTTGTAATTTTTGACCTGGTGGGACCGGTTGTCTTGTTTTCGATTTTTCTTTAACAGTAGTTTCTTTTTTCTTGTAGTCCGGTACTAGCAGGGGCTTCGACGGCCCTGTATAGGGTTGGCCCCCTGCTGTACCATTTTGTTCTTTTTGACCGGCTCATCAGGTCCAACTTTCTGTTTATACTTTGGGATTTTTGTGTTCTTTCTTTTTGGGACACGGGGAACCGAGGATTTAATTCTCTTTTTTCTTCACAGAAAAATCAAAAGAAGCCCATCTTAAAGAAAAGCTCGAGAGAATTGAAAATAAAAATTACTTTTGAATCCTCATTTTTGTCTTCGTGTCCTCAAGTATGTTGTGCCCTTTGTGGACGTAACAGGTACAGGGAGGCCTTTTGACATACAGATTTAAAAAAAATTAAACATTTGAGAATAAAAAAACTCAAAAAGGCCACTAGGGGCATCAAGGTTAAAAGGGGCAGGGACTCAAGCCCCCTTTGCCCCCCCCCCCCCCCCCCCCCCCCCCCCCCCCCCCCTCTGCACTTGCCTGTAATGCATCCATAAAATATAATCACATACATGATCATTTTAACATGGAACATACCTTTTTTTAATAGATCTTTATTGAGATACAGAATACATAACAGTACAAACACAGCATACATTGTGGTAGCCTATAATATCCGCCAGGGGTTACAAACATTGAGACAATACATCACCATAACGTTACATAAATAACATAAAGAGCATGTTTTAATAGCTTTGGTATTGGTGAAATTTTCAATAGTTCTGATATATTGTTTGACTTCATTTTCAAAAATGGAAAGAAATGGTTTTTAATTAGCGGAACGGCATTTGTGAATGTGGCATTTGGCTAAGAATATCATAAAATTAAGAATATCATAAGATTAATTTTATATATATATATACTGTATATTGGTTGTTGGGTAGTCAGTGAGGCCAAACAATACATGTTCAAGACAAAGGGAGAAATCTGGTTCAATGGAAATACAAATCAAAGTGCAAATACTTTTCCAAAATTGAACAGAAAAGGGGGAAGACCAAAATAAATGAAACACATCTGCTGGATTTCCTTCAAAAAAGAGCAGATAATATCCATATTCTTGTTAAAACGCTGTTGTAATTTACCTTGTTATGATAAGCTCCAGATCTGACGCCATACTGCTGTCTCCGCCCCTCGGGCAAACACGTGACGTCACAAATACGGAAGGAACTGTCTGGTGTTAATTTAGAAATCAACACCAGACAGAATTGCTTTTATTTAACTCTCTGGAATAACACCAACTAACTCATGTTGTTGAATTTGACTAAAATGTTTAAGTGTTGAATTAACACTGGATTTTTAACACACAACACCAACACTGGAAATCTAACACTTTTGAATTTGCTGTGTAGGACTGAACTTCGCTTTGGGGTTTCCTCCATTATTTTCCTCAGGCGTAAATAAAGGAGGTAATGCCCCCCCCCCTGTGGTCAGCGAGCTGTGACGCAGCACCGCTCCATGGATTATGGACCATCAAGGCAGTCATGGTTAGAGTGGGAGAGCAGGAAGTTTCTTTAAAAAATGAAAGCATTCAGCCTATTAATGAGCATTTATTCCACCTGAGGTATTAATCAAACATTATTTTGTTAGTAATTATTTTTGTTTTTGACAGTATGTCTTTAACATGTAAAAATATTTCTGTCTGATGAAGGACGAAAAACATCATTAGCATCTTATGCGATAAAGGAAGTATATATATTTGTGTTTCTGTCAACTGGTATGGTTACACCAAAGCTTTTCCCTGATTGGTTCATCAAACCTCATGACACCTCCATCTCCTTAAGCATGTACTGTAATGTGCTTAAGGAATATATTGTTGTTGCGCAACACCCCCCCCCCCCCCCCCCCCCCCCCTTCTGTCTCTACTGTCTCACTCTCTGCTTCCTCTTCTGAGAGGGGAGATGTGCTACCAGCTCTCCTTCTAACGGGTTAATTGAGTTTCCTAAATCTGCTGGGATTTACCCTGTCCAGAACTGAAGTAAACTCTGTTTAAGCTGGTTTCGAGAAACGATTCGCCTGGTTATCTGACGGCCAACATCCAGGTGTCCCACCCTTCTTCCCCCTGTGAATTAGCCAGACTGAGCAGCCTACAGCCAACTAGTTTCACAGAGCACACCTGTTAACGGTCGCTCGTTCTCTATTTTACAACTTGCATTTGTTATTGAACCAGGTAGGTTTTAGTGACTCGGGCGAGTCCCAAGGATGACGTTTTAAATATGGGCTACCGGCAACCTAAAAACATTTTAAACTTTTTCCTCTCCAGAATCAAACATCACAGCTATTTTACAACCATCAAAGAACTTTAAGGCGACTCATTAACTGAATGTCCACAACATCTTTTAGATTTTCTTTATGCTAAATATTTTATTAGTAAGGCATTTTTGCAAGGGTCAGTACAGCTTAATTCAGTAGCAGAAATAATCAAATAAGTAAAATCAATCATCTAGTCTATCTTTCCCTACTGCTGATACTGAGAACTAAAAAAGGGAACCTTTGAGAGAGACGGACGGAGTTTGGCGTTTCGAACCCCAGACCTGGCTTGATGATGAAGAAGGTGTTGCAGCAGGAGGAAGACGCCGATCGATGAAGGCCAGGATCTCCGCAGGTCTGATGAGCCTCCTCTCCGCATGGATGGTGAGGTCACACAGGACTTGGTGCAGGAAGGAAAAAAGGCACCAGTTCTTCTTCTTTGTCTTTGCCTTTGTCTTTGTCTTCATCTTTGTCTTTGGGGTCTGAACCCAGCCGATGAGAGAAGTGCGATTCGAAGCCACATGTTGCAGGGCTGACGGGTTGGTCTCCATGAGAAGGTCAGTCTTCGGCTCTGTGGCCCCGGCTCTTCTTCAGCTGCAGAGTTCTTTGTCCATCTCTTGGCTCGAAGCTGCCCGGAGGATCCAACGAACGGTTCCTCTTTTGCACTCACCTTTTATAGGGTTTCTTTGGCTAGCACTGTTGCTGGGCTTGTTTCATTGGCTGTCTGCTTAGACAGATGATCTCATATCCATCACTGTCTTACAGACATTATGTCCTGATGTCTGTGCTAATGTCTCGGGGTTGCTCAACCTCCTGTGTCTGTTGCCTGCACAACCTTTTACCTAAATAAGGCGGTGATCATCTCTGCTCTCCTGTTAGTTCCCCTTTTCCCCTTCCTTTCACCTTTCACCTACCATCTACCTCCAACATATCAGTGATGTTTAATTGCAGTTACACCTTCTACACCATTTCAAGTTCAATGTCAAAATCACATTTATATCACATTTATTTTCTTTAGCTTCTCTGATTTAGCATTCATTTATAATTTTATAACCATAACTTATATCACATTTATTTTCTTCAGCTTCTCTGATTTATCATTCATTTATGATTTTATAACCATAACTTATTAATTATACTTATTATAATCCTAATGTGAGTTATTACAGATGTTCTTCTGAAAAGAAACCCAGAATAATCCATGATTCTAATTATTTGATGCCAAAGTTACAGTTACTTGTTTTTCTTGTAAGTGTTCCCACAAATGTACGTGTAAATATTATTACAAGTAAACCAATATTAATATAAGTATTTTACTTTGAATCTTATCAAATTACCAAAATGTTTAGATTTAATTCTTTAAAACTTTCATGCTTTAAAATAAGAAATAGTCTCAGCTATATTTATAAATCTGCAGGCTGGAAACTTACTTCCTCTTTTTCCAGGAAACCTGCTTTTCCTGTTTAATGACTCTCTCTGTCTGACTATGATTTCTTATGATTAGATAGAAAAAAGTAGAATTAAAGCAAAGTTTGCTGGAGACAAAAACAACACACACAACCAGATTTATTTTATTGACACCTAAGTCTACTGTTGGGCCTAGAAGTCACTTGAGTGATTCATTTTAAAGATAACTTTATTTATTATTACTGTTAAACTAAAATCTCCAGCATGGGGAAGTGGGATGAGCTCGGATTTTCTTGACTATATATATATATATATATATATATATATATATATAGCTTAAATAGTTAAATAGTTCTTTAAATATTCAATTTCTTAACAGTGTTAGTTTGTAGTCAAATAAAAAAATCAGTGGAAAGGAAAGAAGGTATGAGACTGTTATACATTTAATTGCCAAAATACTTTAATGTAACTTGCCAATGCAACAATAATATATCAAAAATATAATTTAAATATCTATGAGGTAGCTAAACTATAGTAATGAAAAACTCCTCCATTTTAATGACTTGCTAATTTAATCTCAGGTTGCAACCAGCTGAAAACAACCACACCCAGTCCTGAGCTGAAAGAACCAAACTTTGGTCACTATTATCTAAAAAACACTCAGAATAAGCAGGATGAATGCTGCATTAAAGCTGAATTTCTTGTAGACGATTGATCTGATTTTCTAACTGGATCATTGTGATCCAGTCCAAGTCTGGAAACTCCTAATAATCAAGGTCAAAACTCTAAGATACCATCCCATAGTATGAACACGAGATTCCTCCATCTAATCTAAGCTTCATTTTTATTCACACAATAGACCCTTTTCACAGTGACGTCAGACAATGGCCGCCATAACTCAAAACTGGGTATCTTTACTTCCGGTGTGATTTTGCCTTGGGAACCAAGCTGAAAACTTCCCGCATTCTCATAATCTTAAGGATATAATAAAAGGTAAGTTTAATAATAACAGCATTTAAGTGTTAGATAGCTGTTACTAATCATTGTAAATTCACCATTCTCTATCTGTGTATAAAATAAACAGCCTCCGATCGGAGAGTAAACCACCTAGCAGCAGCTTTAGCCACATTTAGGAAAAATATACTCTCTGTCAGCGCTGTAACGTTTAGAGGTTCACTTTCTGTGTTTTATAAAACAGTGTTTACGTGCTAGATAACCGTTATAAGTCATTGTCAATTTACCATTCTCCAACTGTATTCAAAGGAACCAGCTTCCGATCATGAGTAAACCAGCTAGCAGCAGCTTTAGCCACAGTTAGGAAACATATACACCGCCGCCTGTCAGCGCTGTAACGTTAGAGGTTCACTCTCTGTATTTTATAAAACGGTGTTTACGTGTTAGATAACCGTTATAAGTCATTGTCAATTTACCATTCTCCAACTGTATTCAAAGGAACCAGCTTCCGATCATGAGTAAACCAGCTAGCAGCAGCTTTAGCCACAGTTAGGAAACATATACACCGCCGCCTGTCAGTGATGTAACGTTTAGAGGTTCATTTACCGGTGAATCATTATTTTTTATAAGTTTAGAAAAAACAAGACAAAAGCCACAAATAACAGTTGGGCTTGACGATATTTCTGTTTTTCCAGCAACAAAATGCGCATCTCCATGCACTGTTCATGTTTCTGTCACTGCTAACTGTCACAGAGTCTCTCCCAAAGACGCAAAGAAGGAATAAAAATAAATACACAAGAAAATATTAATGTGCAATGATTTGGATAAATAACTTTAATCTGATTACTGGATTTGAAATACGAACTCGTTAGATTATTCGTTACCGAAAAAGTGGTCCGATTAAAGGCATTACAAAGCAGTGGCGGCACCGGACATCTCTGCTTATAACAAACAAATCCCTATTTTATGGGATGAGTGGCAACTCCAGTCTATAATTTAATAATCTGATCAAGATTAGAGCCTAAAACGTTATAGTTCAAAAACAGTAAAAAGTTCTGGTTAAGGAACAGTTATGTCACGTAGTTAGCTAGCTAACAAAATTCACTAATGCTAAGCTAACGGTTACGCAAAACAAAAATACCTACCTTCATAGTCAAACAGGTATTGTTCGGTGAAGAATTTGTAGCCTTTGTCTAATTTAGATTTTTTTGTCAGAGAGAACTGGTTTGCAAATCGTGATATATCTTCAAATCTTATTTTAGGCAAATGTTTTAGAGACTGTGTAAACTCCATGCTCCGGTGATCTGTCTGATCAACATATGCTGTCAGATTTATACATCTCTCTCTCTCTCTCTCTCTCTCTCTCTATATATATATATATATATATATATATATATATATATATATATATATATATATATATATATATATATATATATATATATGACATATATATATATATATGAAATAGACAACTTTATCATTACTTACTATGTACACCGGAACTAAGGATACACAGCTTCGAGCCAAAACGGAAGTTGTGTGACGTCATGTGAAAAGGGTCTATTGGGCTCATCGTGTTCGCTCATCTTCTTCTTCTTTTCTATTATGGCGGATCACAAGCAACTTTAAGGTGCATACCGCCACCTACTGTACATGAGTGTGTAGCAGCATTACTTCACATCTATTAAATTCTATTTTTTAATTTTGTATTCTTAAGATAAATAAACAATGCTTTCCTTAATTTGTGAATATCTGTTATGTTTCCTTCATTTCCTAATATACCTTTAAGATTCCATTCATGCCCCATATTTCTAACTATTCTCTTTAATTCTTCCTTTTCGAGTTCATTTGACTTACAGTTCATCAATATGTGTTCTACATTTTCTTTCTCTCCACATCTCTCACATTTATCATTATTTTTCCTCCCTATTGTATAAAGCATGTCATTTAAGTAGGTATGACCTACTCTTAATCTACTAATTATTATTTCTTCTCTTCTGTTTCTTTCATTAATGCTTCGAATTCGAACTGACTTTTGTACTTCATATAATCTTCTTCCTTTCTTATCTTCATTCCACATTTTTTGCCATTTCTCCAGTTCGCTCATCTAAGGAGATATGAGACTTTTATTTTGGCATGCCTGAGCGGAAGGCTGCATCTTCCTTTAACCAGCTTGACGTCACGCCTCGGCAGAAGGCTGCAGCGTCCGTTTTCATTATTTTTTCAATCCCTTTTCATCTTTCTAGGGAAAAAATGAGCGAAAGAGGCGAAGCTACGGTTCTTCCTTCGTACTGAAGACCAACCGGCCGGTTGTGGGTTGGATTCCCGGAGCTGCCGCGGTGCAGCTGGGCTCCGCCAGGGCCGGACAGGGCGGGGTGATGCTTCGGGTCCGGTATAAAGGCGGTACGAAAATGGGAACCAGACAAGACGGGGAGGCGGCCGACGACGCGGAGCTTTTATCCCAAAGACAGGAATGAGAAGTTCGGCGTGCCGGCTGGTTCGGGCGGCGGTGTAGCCGTCTGCGGAGGGCCCTGGCCGGGCCGACGCGTGTCTCTGCGGCGCCCCTCCGCCCTCTGGCCGCCACTGCGATGAGAACGCTTTTTACTCTCTGTTTGCTCCTGATCGGCGGACCGAACCGGACCTGGGCCACCGGGAACCTGACCGTGGACAGCAGCACCGACACCAGCCGGACGAACCACACCGGCTACATCTCCATCGGGGACGGATCGGCGCAGGAATTTGAGTTTCCGGAAAACACAGAAGGAGTGATCGTGATCTCCAGTCGGTACCGGGGCTCCAGCCGGAAGCAGACGGTGAGGGTTCGGTCTCTGGACCCGGAGGTCCTCTCCGTCCTGAATGTGACGGCCGGCGGCCTGGAAGGACCGCCCGGAAGCTTCATCATCAGCATCCGTTCCGGGTTCCCGGGCCGGGCGCCGCTGCAGATCCAGTTGCTGGACCGGGACCGGGACTCGGTTCCGGTTCTGATCGAGGAGAGGACGGACTACTTCATCAGAGTGGAGCCCAGCGAGGCCGACGCGGCCACCCGGCTGCTGCAGTCGGGGGGCCTGTCCCACTTCACGGAGAACCCGGTGCTGTTCGCCTTGCTGCCCCTCATCTTCGTCAACAAGTGTGCCTTCGGCTGCAAGGTGGAGGTGGAGGTGCTGCGGGCTCTGCTGCGCCGCCCGATGGCGCTGCTGCTGGGGGTGCTGGCCCAGTTCCTGGTCATGCCGCTGTACGCCTACTGCGCGTCCCGGCTGCTGTCGCTGCCCACCGCGCTGTCCCTCGGCCTGGTCATCACCTGCTCCGCACCGGGCGGCGGCGGCGGCTACCTTTACAGCCTGCTGCTGGGGGGCGACGTCACACTGGCGATCTCCATGACGTTGGTGTCCACGGTGGTGGCCACGGCGGCCATGCCGCTGTCCTCGGCTGTGTACGGCAGGCTGCTGGGCGTCCACGCCGCCCTCCACGTCCCCTTCGTGAAGATCTTGGGCACCCTCCTCTTCATCGCCATCCCCATCTCCCTGGGCATGCTGATCAAGCTACGGCTCCCGGCTCTCACCCGCGTCCTGCTGGTGCTCATCCGGCCCTTCAGCGTCGTGCTGATGGTCGGTGGCATCTTCATGGCCTACCAGATGGGGGCGTCCATCCTGGCCAACGTGCAGCCCCAGATCGTGGTGGTCGGGGTGACGGTGCCTTTGCTGGGCCTCCTGGTCGGCGCCGGCCTCGCCAGAAGCGCCGGCTTGGCTCTGCCGCAGATGAAAACCGTGAGCATCGAGGTGGGCGTCCAGAACAGCCTGCTGGCTCTGGCCGTCATGCAGCTGTCCTTCCGGCGAGTGGAGGCGGACTTTGCGTCCCAGGCGCCCTTCATCGTGGCGCTCAGCAGCACCTCGGAGATGCTCCTCATCGTCCTGGGCTCCTTCATCTGGCGGAGGCTCTGCTGTCCTCAGGAGTGACGGCTGATTGTAGCTGCAGAATGGACCTTTGGAAACCTGTGGACATCCGTCTGCCTTTGTGGCGGCTCGGTTCCGGTCCACTCATCACTGTTGTACAGCGGACTGATCTTTTCTGCTTCTTTTAATGTCGTTTTTGGTATTTATTTTATTTTTTTCTCATGGAAACCAAAGGCCTTTTACCCCTGAGAGTTTTGTGTGTTGCTCCTTTTTCAGATCAGATTCTACTGTGAGCTTCTTCATGCTGATATTCCTCTGAAGACAGAACTTATTTTTCTACAAGACGGCTTTTTGTATTTCTAAAATCAGACTGAAAATGTATCATGTTTACAAGTGATCTATGTGTCTTAGCCTGCGAGGGGAACATGAGAGGAACACCTTTCAAGGAACATGATGATGTGATTATTTCCTTCAGAAAGTATTTGCCACTGATTGTGTCCTGGATATTTCACATCCATGTACTTGAATATTTGAAAATGAAGAATAAAGTCCTTGTGAGAGCTTTAATTTCTCAGCTGTGTGTTTTGTTTCCAGGGTGCATTTATCACCACGTTGAGCTTTTTCTCCTGGTGGTGAAACTTTCAGCAGCTCAGTGTGAATCATCACCAATTGCTTCTTTAAACTCGGCTTGTTACAACGGGGTGCAAAGCTAGCCACGCTACGTAAAGTACTCCCACTCCTGAACCTTTCCACTTTGTCATGCTCCCAACAGAAACGCTGATGTTTGTTCTTAGGATTTTCTGCCACAGATCTGAAAAGGGTTTTCAACTTGTTTTACAAATAAAAAATCTGGGTTTGTATTCATTCCCCTTACAACACCCATAAATAAAATTAGCTCCATTCAGTCAGATATTTTCAGGGCTGAAAGATGAAAATTGTCAAATGATCATTTTCAAAGAAATTATTTTTGTGCTTTCAAGTTTTTCCTCTGAAAAGTGTTAAGTGTGTAAAAACGTGAAGCAAGCTGGTCCGACGTTCCTGAAATGTGGAGCTGTTGAATAAAAAGGAAAGCTAATGAGGAAATGTGAGTTTACTAACTTGTTGCAACATGGGACAAGGTCCAGGTTTTATCTGAACAGTTTCATAGGGTCAAAGTTCACAAGTTTCACAACAACACAGAAAACCTTCATCTGTAGGCTGGAGCTAAACACTTTGATGGTGGGAAACAGAAATGTTTGCCTCTGTTTGGTTGCTTGAGCTCTCAGGAATGTGGCGCAGCTGTAAATCGTCCAAACAGGAGAAGCTTTAAAATGGCGGTTAGGGGAAGTCCAGCAGAAACAGGAAGAAGATCATGTGAGTCATCACTGTGGACTCCTCCTCTGCTTTGTGTGCAGGATGGTAAACATGAACAGTGGAGCCATGTGTGACATACAGGAGCATCAGTACAGTAAATAAATCTCCCTCTTTTTAAATGTCTTTTGTTTTTAAAAATTACATTTAAAGACATTTATATATGAATTGAACCTGAAGAAAAGCCCCCTGAAAATTTGCATTTTACAAAAAAGTTAACTTGTCTTTGCAAAGAAACGAACAATACAAAATATTGATGTGGGTCCATTAATATAACTTATATTTCAAACTATTTAAAATACAACAATAAGAACTATTTACAACTAGAAGATGTGTCTATTAGGCATCTGCATCGCCGGTCGATGTGACTGATCGCAGCTCGTTTTGGAGCTGTTTGGACTAACACTGATGAAGAGTTACTTGTGCAGCAGACCACAGAGTTTTAATGGTATTTAATGGCATTTTAATGGTAGTTTTTCACAAAAGAGTGCAGAGGATTGGAATTCCACAAGGCAGCTGTCTTGGTTCACTCTGGTATGTTATTTTTTACAAATGATCTACCTTTTATGTTAAAACACGCAAAATTAACAATATATGCAGATGATACTATGCATCTGCAAAATCATTATCTGCATTGACATTAATTTTAAACAATGAATTGGAAATTGCAGATCAATGGGTTTTAGATCATCAACAGCAATCATCAAACTTAATCATCAAACAAGTAGCAGAAGCGTATGGGCAGGGCTTTGGCTTGTATGTCAGAATTTGAATTATCTCTCAGATGGAATATTGTCACATAATATGGACAGAATAACGCTGCTCATTTAGTATTGAATTGTTCTTCCAGGACAAAAATAAACACAATGCGTTTTAGTCTAAACTGGCTAAACGTCCATGATAGGATATTAGCTTTATTATCTCAACATGGAAAACTTTAAGATGCCAGAGTCATGATTTTTCTTTGCTCCTTAAAGAACAATTTAAGTTCATATAGAAATGTGACCAGACATGCAGTTGTAGGATGTTTTCAAATTCCTCAGGCAAAAACTTAATCTCTCCTTGTCACCTTTACCTGCAGAGCGAAGACAGAGCGGCGCTCTCTACCATTAACTCCAATGAAAGCTGAAAAGAGGCTTTTAAAAAGAAAATGAAAAGCTTTTTTAGAAGAAATGTACCTATAACTGGAATGCTTAATTATTTTATACTTGATAAATTTATCAACATTTTGTATGAACTGTAGCTACTTTGATTGATATGCTAAATTTGTCATCTGTCATATATTAGAGTGATTTCTATTGTATGATGTGTGTTTTTAATAGTAGACACCAGGGAGAGTTGGGTGTAAATACTAGCTAATGGTGATTCCAAGTAATAAACAATAAAGTAGATTTGTTGTTGATTTTTATATGTCAGGATATGAAACACCAACTTCAATTCTGTTTCGTAGTGGAGAAGCAGTAAGTTAAAAACTGCTTCCCTAAAAGAGACCAAGTTGATGATCTTCATAAGTGTGAGCTATGAAGGGTTAAAGAGAAGTTTCAGTTTTAATGGATAAAACTTCTTCCTTCTAGAAACAAGATAGCTGCCGGTCATAGGTTAGCAGAGATCCATCAGGCTGAAGGACAAGACTTCAGAGACAATGTCCTCTGGACAGATAAGACAAACTAGAGGTAGTTGGACATAATGTTTACAGGGAACCACATCAAGACAAACACCTCAAACAAACTGTCAAGCACGGTGGTGGAAGGCGGATGATGTGGGCTTTTCTTAAACCCACATGTTCTGTGAACCCAACCAGGAACCCTGCAGTATCCCATACTGTTCTACAGCACAGTGGGAGCTAAAGCTTGGAGAGGATTGGTCCATTCGAGTCTCAGGTTGTCATGATGCGTTAGTTAAAGAGGACACAAATGCAGGGGCAGCGAGTAGATTAATGAAAAATGTGAACAAAGACTTACAAAAACACATCAGAAACAAACAAAAGCACAAGGAACATGGCTGGGACCTAAAGCGAAGTGACAGGAGGAAACAGCAGCAGAAGTGTTTCAATACTGGGCTGAATGTGGGACAATGGAGCTGAGCTGACTGGCTAAAGAAATCTAATACCAAAGAATAACTAGACATAATAAAACTGGAATAACTACAGAAAAGAAATCAGCTAAAACCATTAAAAAGGACTGAACTAAAGTAAAACAGAAACAAGACTGATCTAATCAAAGAAACACAGAATAATAACGAAACCTTAAAAACAACTGAAACAACGACCCAAGGTCTGAACATTGGTGTAATAAATAATGGCACCGTGTTGTTTGTTCTGTTTATATCTCTTCAGACTCAATCTGAATGATTTCAGGACCTGGGAAGCATCAACTGCACCCAGCTGGCTGCACATCCCCCTCTATTTATTTCTCTATCCAGTACATTAGTGGCACAATAGGCAGATGGGCTTTTAAATATTTAAGAGGACAGGATGAATTAAGATTTCACGAGTTTCTTTTTGCAGCTTTTATAAGCAGCTCTTCTGTTGCTTGAACATCTGCAGCAAAGCCTGGCAGAAACCAGTGCCTGGTGGACGGTTGCTTCACTCAACTTTCTCTAAGTTTGTTTGAATTTTCAGCCTGATTAGTGATAATTTTCTGTTTTGAACAAATGGATTATCAGAAAGCTTGAAGAAGTATTGAACAAAATCACGTTAGAAGACAACTGGCTGCAAAAGAGTAAAATCTAGAACCCAGGAGGTCATTAACGGGCCTGGGTTCTGTTTCACCTGAGAACCAGAAAGTGAGGAAATATCGGGCGGGTCCTGAAGCATGAGCTGCTACACCTTGTTCTGTGAGACATTTGGGTCACTGAGCCCAGATCGGAACCAAGTTGATAGTTCTGTTTTATACAAAGGGAGAATTTAACCCTAACCAATTCACTTAGATATTCAAAAACACTCCTGCTTCATCTTTTATAACATTTCATTCAGAAAATGCATATTAATGAATTTAGACCAAATGCTTGCTAAAATCTGCAGTGATACACCAGATCTAAAGTGACAGTGTAAATTGAGCGTGCCGGATCATCTGTGGAAGAACAGAGAGCAGCAAACTGGTGCTCATGTTCTGACGCCTAGAGGAACAAAGCTGAGCTGAAGCTGAAACATTTTTTATCAGTGACACAATAATGTTGTTCTGCAGCTTTACTCAGATTTCACCTCAGGAGCCAAACAGGAACCTGATTCTCTGCTCTGCAATGCAAAGCAGTATAAACAAACATACAAAGCAATCTGCTGGTACAACAAGATATTCTAGGACAACTTGCTAATAACCAGAGGAAATGGATCAGATGGTCTGTAGTCACGCACCGAGTCCTCGATCAATAAGGTTCATATATATCGGTCCAGTTTGTGGCGATGGTGCGCCAAGACTTTACCTGAAGATTTTGATTTTTAACAAAACATTTATTGCACAATATTTTAACAATAAAAACAGTACATGATCAGGTCAAAGCACACTAAAAACACAATAAATATTTACAATAGCAGCTTATTATATTTTAGGTCTCCCTGATCGGAAAAGGTGCACAATACATTATGAAAACCCCACAGTTCTAAAAAACCCCTCAGATTCCTGGTGGCTCTGTAGAAACAAAACTCTAATCTCAACCTGGCCTTAATATTGACCTTCCACAGAGCCACCGCGTCGAGTTGAGGTCCAGCCTGCATTTTGTCTCGTCGAGTTATATAAATAGCCATTTTGGCTTCGGCTATTAAAAAATTTAAAAGACGAGATTTAAAACTTGTAGATCGACTGTGATGTACACCGTTAATAAATAGGGAATTGGTAAAAACCATTCCAAAAAGGCTAAAAATACTCCTTAAAAAATTAAAAAAACTAGTTAACCGTACACAATCTGTAAAAACATGAAACACACTCTCAGACAAACTGCAAAATGGACACTCGTTTAAAACCCCAGGACTGATGACCGGTAAAAACGAGTTTGTGGCGATGGCGCCGTGCAAAATCCGCCACTGCAGATCACCAGTCCGTTTTTTGATTGGAGGCTTGTATAAAGTCCTCCATTGAGGTTTTTGTCCTCCGAGTCTGTCACTCCACACACTGACGGATCTTTTGCAGAGAGTTCTCTTGTGTAGGATCTTGACACAGTATTTGTACAGCACTTTTGCGCTGCTGTTATTTAAGTCTGAGTCCGTAAAATGCAGCAAGGGACCGCAGTCCTCCTCAACATCTGGAGCCAGGAACACATCTGGAAACATGTCTTTTGAGTCAGGCAGGCACTCCTTTGTGGCATACAGCTGCAACAGCCGCCTCTCCTCGGCCGTCATCCGCCCCTTTATCAGCTCCAGGAAGCGCTGTGTCAGTCTGGCGGACCGGACTCCAAACAGCTGGCCGACTTCCTGGATGTTAGTGAAGTCCGGTCCAGCCACCTCCACCAGCCGCCGCACGGTCACCGTCCCGGACCTGGACAGCACCTCAGCAAGGCCCGGCACGGTGCTATCCCGGACATCCATTTTTGCTCCACAGACCAACGGTTCCTCTAAAAGCCAATGCAGAGAATTATGCGTTTTTGATCTGTGCAGTTTAAAAAAAGCACACGATTTAAAAACACTCTGATAAAACTGAGGCAACCCTTTTAACTTTAAAAGACTAAAATCAGTTAAAAACAGAGCAGCATCCAACCCCAGAGAATTCACACGTCTGAGGATGCAGCTGGCCACATCTTTCCATACAGGAGATCTTGTAAGAAACTTTTGCAGGAACTGTAAACGCACAGTAGCTGTTCTGCTAGCCAGGTGGACAAGGCCCTGGCCCCCCTCCTCTCTCGGTAAAAATAAAACGGGCTGTGGCACCCAGTGTCGACCGTTCCAAAAAAAATCAACCATCTCTGACTGAATTTTTACCAGTAAGCCAGACGGTGGGTCTAAAACAGCGAGCTTGTGCCACAGCTGCGAAGCGACAAGGTTGTTTAACACCAACACTCTGCCCCGGTAGGACATTTGTGGGTGAAGCCACTTCCATTTTGACAGTTTATTTTTTATTTTTTGCTCAATGTCGTCCCAGTTCTTGTTCACAATATGTGTACTGCCTAAAAACACACCAAGATATTTAAAACCGTCCTTCTTCCATAAAAGACCCTGAGGGAGAACTGGGAGCCCTGCAGACCACTCGCCGACGGCCAGGGCTGCACTCTTTCCCCAGTTCACCCTCGCAGCGGACAGAGTAAAAAACTTTTCAGTGATCTTGGTTAAAACAGTGACATCTTGCTGATCTTTTACAAAAACAACAACATCGTCAGTGTAGGCAGATAAAACCATATTGTCCTTAAAACCAGGTAAAACCAGACCATAAACACTCAAGCGTATTTTCCGGAGGAGGGGTTCCAGGGAGAGTGCGTAGAGCATCCCTGAGAGCGCGCAGCCCTGTCGAACGCCTCTACACACCCTAAAAGGAGCACACAAGCTACCGTTGATCTTCAGCACACTCTCAATGCCACTGTACAGAACCTGGATCTTGGCGATAAGACCCTCGCCGAACCCGAACCTCCTCATGGTTTCCCAGAGGAAGCCGTGTTCGACGCGGTCGAATGCCTTTTCTTGATCTAGTGAAATCAAGCCAATTTGCAAACCTAATGAACCGGAGACCTCCAAAACATCCCGAATTAGGTAGATGTTATCTACCATGGACCTGCTGGGGACGCAATATGTCTGATCCTGGTGGATGACCTGCTCCATAGCTCTTCCTAGCCTCGTGGCCAGGGCCTTGGAGAGGATCTTATAGTCGGTGCAGAGGAGGGACACAGGGCGCCAGTTCTTTATCTCCTGCAAGTTCCCCTTCTTGGGCAGCAGGGTGATGACCGCCCTTCGGCAGGACAAGGGGAGTGAACCAGTGTGCAGACACTCGTTGTAGACGTCGAGCAAATCTTGGGCCAGAAGATCCCAGTAGGCCTTGTAAAACTCAACAGTGAGCCCGTCAATGCCCGGGGACTTCTGGCCCTGCATGCTGAGGAGGGCTGTGTGGAGTTCCTGGATCCCCAGGGGGCGCTCCAGGTCGGTTTTGGTCTCTTCGGAGACCTGAGGCAGTTCACAGCAGAACTCCTCTAAACGTTCCTCGTTCTCCTCATATTCGCTGTTGAACAGAGACCGGTAAAACTCCACAGCCCTCCTCCTGATCTGCACTGGTTCACTCAGTGGCTGCCCTGTGTCCGACAGCAGAGAGTGGATCTGCTTCCTCTGCCCGTGCTTCCTCTCCAAGCTGAAAAAGAAGCTAGAGGGAGCATCCATCTCCGTGATGTTCTGGACCCGGGACCTGACCAAAGCGCCTTGGACTTTATTCTCCAGCAGGTTTGCTAAAACTAGCCTTTTTGATCTGAGAGCTTCAATATACTCTCGATTTCCTGTGGATTCACTAAGTCGTTCTAATTCCACAATGTTCATCTCCAGATCTCTGATAGATCCGGTAATGTCATGGGTAACATTGAGAGTGTGCTGCTGACTCAGCAGTTTTATCTGAACTTTCCCCTGGTCCCACCACTGTCTCAGACAAGTAAAATCAGCCTTTCTCTGTCTAAAACCAGTCCAAAAATAACCTAAAATCTCCTTAAAACCCTGATCATAAGTTAAAGCCGCGTTAAAATGCCAGTAAGCGTTCCTAGGTAAAATGTCTCTAATAAAAACACCTAAAAGCAACGAATGATCGGTAAAAGCCACCGGTAAAATCTGGCATGTTTTAAACACATTAAAATGGTGTTTAAAACAATAAAAACGATCAAGTCGAGCTAAAGAGATTCGGTGTTCCTTAATGTGGGACCATGTGTACTGCCTGGAGCCTGTTCATCCTCCTCCATACGTCCACCAGGCCGTGAGACGAGACCAGCTGCCGCAGAGCATGCTGGGCTGCTGGATGCGGCTCTGCATGATTACGATCTAAAAACTCGTTTTCTGTACAATTAAAATCCCCGCCTATAAAAACATAATCCTCAGACCCACAATCACCCAACCTTTCCCCAATTTGTTCAAAAAAACGCTTTTTCTCTGCATTGGTGGTCGGAGCATAAATATTAATAAAAACCAGACTAAAAATATCAAACTTTGCTTTAACTAAAAGACACCTCCCTTGAACGACATGCTCTACTTCTGTGGAGTTCGGGGTGAAAGCCTTAGAGAACAGGAAACCCACCCCAGCACTCTGGGAGGTGCCGTGGCTTAAAATGACCTCCCCCCTCCACTCTCTGCCCCAGTCCGTCTCAATTAAATGATCGCTATGAGTTTCCTGTAAATAAACAACATCGATTTTCTTTTGGTTCAGCGTTTGGTAAATCAAAGCCCGTTTCTCAGCCTCCCTCGCCCCGTTAAGATTCAAAGTTGCGATTTTAAAAGAATCCATATTGGGTAAGAAGCTAAAACCAACACACAAAAAGACTATAAAAAAAAAATAATAATAAAAATACTAAAAAATCACTGTGCATCATTTTTACTCAAAAAAGTTTTCTCGCTTTTGACATTGCTTTCTTTAATCTAAATATTTCTGTCTTTTCAAAACCCGATACCTCATTGTTCCTAATGTGATGTCTCGCAGAGAAGTAAAAGATTCTCAGATCTGGCAAATAACTTTCTATCTTTACTCCTTTCAGCCCTTTAGTTTGTTTTAAAAACGTTCTGTAAGACTCGACAGGGTATCTTGGTTCTTTACTACTGGTTTGAGTCATTGACGCCTCGCTGGCGTCAGAGAACCAGCTCTCAGCGTCACTGCTGTCCGACACCTCCCTCCTCTCTGCAGCCAGCTTGCTGACCTGCCTGCTGGCCTGTACAGCCGCCACCACATTCCTCCTTTTGCTTCGCCTCTTCACCGGGGCAGAAGCCTCCACTTCCATCACCTCCTCTGTCTCTCCCTCCAATCCAGTTCCCCAAACCGACTCTACACTGTTCCTCCTTTCATTCTGTCCTCCTACCTCCACCTCACCTATCCCTCCCTGATCCCCACACACTAAATGCTCCTCACTGTCCTTCACCTCCTCCTCCTGTCCTCCCTGCACACCGACATTCTCTCCCTCCACACTTTCACCACCACTCACCCCTTCACCACACACCACCGTGCCCCCGTCCTTTCTCACACACACACTCGTCACACTGTCCGCTACCGACACCTCCTCAACCAAACCATCTGCAGGCTCTTCCTCAGCGGGCTCTTCCGCATTGGCAGCGGATTCCTCCGCAGCGGCAACGGGCTCTTCCGCATTCGCCACCGCGGGTTCCTCCGCCGCTCCAGCCTCACTAGGTGGGTCCCCCACCTGCTTAGCAGCAGCGGGTTGCTGCTTCGCCGAGGCCCTGTCGGGACACATCTTTACGATATGGCCCTCCTTACCGCAACCAAAGCACTTCATGTTAGACGATGTGGCAAACAACATATAATCAAACTCATCTACCTTAACATGAAATCTTAGATTTAGCTCCTCGTCTTTACGATTTAAAATCATAAATAATTGTCTTCTATGAGAGACGACGTGTTTTAAAAGAGGTGACTTGCACCCCGCAGGAACTTTTCTTAATGTTGACACCACCTTACCGTGCCTCGACAGTTCTTTAACCAAGAAATCGTCGCTGATGAACGGTGGCACATTTGACAACGTCACTTTAGTCGCTGGCAGTGTTAATGGCGACACTTGCAGAAACAACCCATTCACGGAAAGGGTTAGGGTTAGGGTTAGCCTCCACCAACTGTTGAGCCTGCTCAACCTTTTCAACAAACAACACCACCGCTCCATTCATTCGTGCCGCCGACCTAATATTCCCGTGCCCAATCACCTCACCCACAGCTAAACAAACTTCCTCCACGCTGCACGGAGAACCAGCACCCACCTTGATGCCGTTCTTCCGTGTCAGCGTGGAGAAAGACCCACCACCACCAACCACCATGGCGTCCTAAGACGCCGGCCTGACGGCCACACCCGAACCCACAAAAACCCCTTAAAACGTGACGAAACTAACACGAAATTACAAATAAACAAGTAACACAAACACCCAGTGAAAAAAACAGTAAGAAAAAACAAAGATAGAAAAGATTCAATCACTCGCTCTTCTTCCGCTCTTCCTCAAACACCCTCCTCTCACACGATGAAGAAGATTTTTTTTTTTTTTTAACAAAACATTTATTGCACAATATTTTAACAATAAAAACAGTACATAATCAGATCAAAGGACACTAAAAACACAATAAATATTTACAATAGCAGCTTATTATATTTTAGGTCTCCCTGATCGGAAATGGTGCACAAAGAAGAAGAAGATTTTTTTTTTTGATTTTTAACAAAGCATTTATTATACAATAATTCAACAATACATTACATAATCAGGTCAAGGATACTGAAAACCCCCCACAATAAATAGTTACAATAACAACTGGTTATAGAAGAAGAAGAAGAAGAAGAAGAAGAAGAAGCAGCAGCAGCAACAGAAGAAGAAGCTCTTACCTGATTGGCTGCAGATCCGACCAATGAGAGCACAAAGCGCCAAGAGGAAACATGGCGGACACAGAAAGCAGGAGCAAGACAAGTTAAACCTGAACGTTTTCTGGAACCAAAACCTTCTCTGACCCAGAATCGCCTCGGAACCGGGACCTTCTCTCCAGACATCATGTCCCTCCAAACGTCCTGTGGGTCGCAGAAAAGGCCGCTCTGCTCCCTCCTCGGTGAGTTAATACACCTGGCCGGTTAAAGTTAGTAATGTTCTGATTATGGACCTAGTTAAAGCTTTAAACGTTCTATAAATACAGCAGAAACTGAATAAATATGAACGGAGCTAAATATGACACTATTTTCTAGACTTGGCTTAAATATTGACGTTAATTCTATTCAGCCTCACAGGGTGAAATATTAATAAAAATTCTCAGCCCTGTTAGGATGCCAGGTTTTATGATATGGAAATAAGCTTCCTGGATGACCTTTAACCTGTAAAACTCAAATGAAACATTTAGTGAACCTAAAATAAGCCAGAAGAAGAACCGGGGACAACAAGAGAAGAGGCTGACTGCAGCTTGAAGATCCTGAAATATTAAAGTAGATTCCAGCAGCAGACCTGCAAAGCTGCTTTTGAGCAGGACAATTTGTCCACAATTTTTAATTCTCTAGTGAGCGGATGTAAACGTCCTGCCACCTTTCTGCAGATTGAGGAAACATCTGGAAGCTTCCTTGTCTTCCTCTGTGCTGAGGACAGAATCCCGTCCCCATGGAGGAAGTTTGTCTCTGAAATGGTTTCTAGTTTTCTAGCAGAGTCAGAAACTTTCTGCTTTGTGATGTTTAGAGAATGTTTTAATATTTCTTGTTCTGCTCGGTCTCAGCTGGCCGTGGCTTAAAGAAGCCAAAGCTTGATGATGGTGAGCGGCTGCAGGAGGCCGCGGTCCAGCTGCTGGACCGGAACCAGAACCTGTGCAGCCTGTTCCAGGAGCTGCAGGTGAGTCCTGGTCCATCTAACAGACAGGAAGTCTCTTCCTGCAGTAACTTTTAGATGTTTGATGTTTCCAGAACCCGGATCCATGTCGCATGATCTGCTTCCAGAACGTGGAGCAGAACCGAAACCCGGAGCAGAACCAGGCAGCGTCTGATGCTGACCCTTTGAACGTTGCAGGACTGCTAGTGGGTGAGAATGTGCACAATATACCTTTTTATTGTCTGACATGAAGGTCAGTGGAGATTAATTTATGTTTCATTAACAAAAATAATAATTTCAGAATTGTAAAAAATTATTTAAAATCTTCCTTCAGAGTCAGAAGTTTCCGTCCATCTCCTCAGTTTTTGGTGAGTTAGTTGCTTTCAGATCAGTGATGTCAAAACTGGCTGGCCACAAAATTTGACATTTTTGGAATTAAAAATAAAAAATAAAAAAATGTTATTGTGTTTTTCATTGTTTTTTTACATGCTCAACAATAACTTAACATCCAGTGTTTTAAAAAAAAAAAGGATGAAAGCATTGTGAGCCTTGTGGTAAATGGATCTGGATACAAGTGGAGATCTAGATTGGCCTTTGGCTAGACCAGCTGCTTTCATCCATTCATCACATTTCTTCCTCTTATCTGGGGTCGGGTCATGGGGTCAGCAGAATCAGTAGGAGGCCCAGACTTCCCTCTCCCAGCCTCCTGTTCCAACTCCTCCAGGAATCCCACGGCGTTCCCAGCAGAGGAACATCGTCCCTCCAGTCCTGGATCTTCCACTGAGGCCTCCTCCTGGTGGGACCTGAACTCCACACCAGGGAGGCGTCCATCCTAACCAGATGCCCCTCAACTGGCTCCTCTTAATGTGAAGGAGCAGCGCTGTATCGGCGCCCACTTCGCTAAACATACATACTGATGTACTGTAGGTACATCACTGCAGTGAAGCGGGCGCCGATACAGCGCCCGCTTCACTGCAAGCGTTGCACCAATCCGCCTGTCAACCTCCCTCTCTATGTTTCCCTCTTTCATGAACCAAGAGATACTTAAACTCCTCCACTTGGGGGTTAGGGTTAGGGTAGGGTTAGACTTACCCTGATGTCCCCCCGACCCTGAGAAAGCACTCTACCCTTTTCCGGCTAAAGACACACAGATTTGGAGGCACTGATCCTCATCCCGGCCCCTTCACACTCAGCTGCGAACCGCTCCAGTGAGAGCTGCAGATCATGACCCGATGAAGCCAACAGGACCACATCATCTGCAAAATGCAGAGATGGGATCCTGAGGTCACCAAAACGGATCCCCTCCACACCTTGGTTGGTCTACAAACTCTGTCCATAACAGAATTGGTGACAAAGGGCATCCCTGGCGGAGTCCAACTCTCACCGCAAACGAGCCCGACTTCCTGCCGGCAGTGCAGACCAGACTCTGACACTGAAACAGGAACCTGACAGCCCGTATTAAAGGGCCCGGTACCCACAGGGTTCCTCAAGGGACATGATCCAATGTCTTCTCCAAGTCCACAAAGTGCATATACAGTACAGACCAAAAGTTTGGACACACCTTTTAATCCAATGAGTTTCCTTTATTTTCATGACTATTGACATTGTAGATTCACACTGAAGGCATCAAAACTATGAATAACACATGTGGAAATATGCACTAAACAAAAAAGTGTAAAACAACTGAAAATAGCCCTTATATTCTAGTTTCTTCAAAGTAGCAACCTTTTGCTGTGATTACTGCTTTGCACACACTCTGCATTTTCTTGATGAGCTTCAAGAGGTAGTCACCTGAAATGGTTTTCACTTCATAGGTGTGCCCTGTCAGGTTAATAAGTGGGATTTCTTGCCTTATAAATAGTCATGAAAATAAAGAAAACCCATTGAATTAGAAGGTGTGTCCAAACTTTTGGTCTGTACTGTAGATCGGTTGGGTGAACGCCCAGGACCCTCCCGGACCCTGGTGAGGGTGTGGAGCTGGTCCAATGTTCCACAACCAGGATATGACCAGGAAAATATTTTCCACCAGCTGCCTGTGGTGCCACAAACGGCTCCCGGGCCGCACTTTGGACACCACTGTTCTACGGAGATGGATTCTTCCTCTCTGAATGGCCTTTCAGTCCATGCTGGTCCAGGACTCGTTTCGCTCTCCAGGTCGTTAATCAATGATAAATCGATCAATGGGAACCAACTGATTTATTGATGATGCAGTTATATAACCAAGTACACATTATATGAATAGACCAATCAGAGGCTTTCAAAGCCATGACATCATCATGGGAACATCTGGTTTCATCTGCTGATGGTCAATCCCAAAGGAAACTAGTCCCAGATTAACAGATTACTCGCCTCCACACCAAGATCAAATGTTTGTCTCTCATTATTTCGCCCCTCCCCAACGTGTTGTCTGCTGCAGGGAGCGAACTACGGCGTCAGGCCGAGCGACGGGGCGTCTCCGTCGGAGCCGTCTCGGTGAAGACGATGTTGGACAGACTGGAGGAGATCGTTGGGGGACAGGAGGACAAACTGAGGCAGATGTTCACGTCTTCTCAGAGGGTGAGTGAGTCTGATGGACCCACAGCTGCAGCGCTGCACGACACTGATACCGGTACCGGGTCACCACTAGGGTACCCTTACATGTTCAGTTCATCTGACTGTGCTACAGAGCTTCTGCTGCTGAGCTTTTCCATTTGTACCTGCTTCCCGTTTTCTGGTTCCTCTTTGGGTTTTCTGTGGTTCTGGTCGCTCTGGGTCAGTTTTCCACCAGCAGCTTTATGACGTTTCTGTTGCAGATGTTCTGACAGGTTCTGTTCTTCCCTGTCCTCTGCAGGTCCAGTTGCAGGTTCTGTTGGAGGCCGGCAAACTGCTGCTTTGCCAAGGAGTTTTTTGCCCCAGGCTGCTGTGGGCGGAGTACCGAAAAGATCAGGTGATCACACACCTGGCCAGGGTTCACTTCCTGCGGCTCAGACACTTTTCTCCTTCACTTGCATGTTTTTACAGTTCTGAATGTTTTTAGAACTTTATTCTTAAGTGGAGATTAAAACAACCAAGGAGACAGAACCTTGGGTCATGTGAATCTGGTAATCTGGAGTGTTTTTACTCTCTGCCAGCAGGAACTTTGTGCAAGTTGGTGAAGCGGACACTAAACCCAGGCATGTTGTGTTTTCAGAAGCATCCTCACCTGGAGCTGCTGTACTTTCTTCACCTTTACAACATCCTCACTCTGGACTACATCATAGAAAGGTGAGCTTTGCTTTCTGGTTTGGTTCATGATGAAAGTTGGATGTTTCAGGAGCTGCTGATGCTGCCTGACCAGAAAGCATCTTGGTAACCTGAAGTCAGATGCTGCCGTATTTCTGAGCATGATGAGAAGAGGTTTAAGGTTTATTTTTCTGATTGGTTGTCAGATAAAAGAGAAGGTGTTCTGGACCCAAACCGCTGCCGTTACTCATCTAATGTCCTCTTCGCTTATCGGTACCAAAGGATCAGATGTTTAGAGCCTAGAAATAAATTTGTTTTAGCTGCATTTTCAATAAAATCACTTCCTCGGGTTTCAACAGGGTTTCATTCTGACTGAGACGATGGAAGCAGAAGGAACTGATGTTGATGGTCAACATGTTCTGGTTCTGCTATCCAATCAGGAGCCATGTTCAGCTTTCCATCAGATTATGAGCTAAACAAGGTTCTCAGAACCTGTGGGAGAGAAACACTCCCACAGCATCACTCCTCCTCCATCATGCTTAACAATGAGCCTGAGGCGCTTTAACGCAGAAGAACTTGAGCCTCACACTAAGGTTTTTCTGGCAGAACTTAGCCGACCAATCAGCACTCAGATGGAGTCTACTGGTTGCTATGGAGACTCCAGTCATGGCTGTGATGGAACAGACTCACCATGTCAGTGATGAACCTCCTTGTGTTCCAGTGATGACGCCGTCGCATCATGGCTGCCCGGTCAGTTAAAGGCTCTCTGCTGCTGGACGCCTCCGCAGGAGGAAGAGGAGACCAGACGAGTTCAACAGGAAGTTTTATCCAGTAAGAGCTTTTTTCTCCAGATTCCTCTCTGTTGTAACCATAAGTAATGTTAGTTCCTGCATCAACATGCAGCAGGACTCAGTTCAACTTTACAGCCTTCCCTCATACTGAGCAAGCACACGGCGACAGTGGAGAGAAAGAAACTCCCTTTAACAGGAAGAAACCTCCAGCAGAATCAGAACCAGAACCCTGCTCAGGACAGGTCATCTCTGCTCTAGATCTAGATCAGCTCTATGATGCTTCAGAAAGGTTTGAATACGGTTTTGGTTCTGCTCTGAGGTTCTGATTGTGTACTGTGATTCTATTTGGACCTGAGGAGAGTCCAGCTGCCGGTTCCAGAGAGCCGCAGCTGAAGACGCATCTCCTTTGTTTCAGCCGTGGTTGGAGTCCTGGTGGCATCGCCGAGGAGTTCGGTGCTGGATGAGCTGCTTCACTGTGAGTCTACTGCGCCCGCTGCTGCACCCGCTGCTGCGCCCGCTGGTGGCGCATTTACTTTCTGACTGATTGCTAAGATTTGGCTGTTGTTTTTAGGGTTTCTGGACATCAAGGAAGAGTGCGATGAAGGAGCAGAGCGATGGTTGGTTTCTTCTTCTTAACCTTCAGGTCTGTCTGCTCCTTGCAGAAAGGGTCAAAGTTCACGCTGCCCTCAGTCCAGATTCACACTCATCCCAAGGCAGACGGGACAAAAAGTCGCACCAGACGGTTCTGGGTCCTGGTGTCCTGTCCAGCTTTCACATTAAAAATCGATTATGAGGCACAAACTGAGGAAATGTATTTTTTACATTCTAGTGAGGTTTTAGCATCCTTTTATTTTTGCTTTCTTTATTTTGTGTGTGTGTCTGAGGATAAATGCAGTTCAGTTTCATTGTTTATTTAAACAATAAAATATTGAAATCATGAAAAACAAGCTAAATCATCGGTTTGATGCTTCCTGGTCTAAATAACTGAATGTCGTCAGATTTTAGTGTATTTATGTGAGTTTTGACGCTTTGTAGTTTGATATTGTTCACAGAAAAAGCCGCACATTTTCACGGCAGGTCAAAAGTTTGTGTATATTTACAAACTTTTTTTTAAGGTTTTGTTGGCTCTAGTTGCCTTTATTTGAAAGTAGCCCAGGAAAGAGGGTGATGAGAGAGGGGGAAGACATGCGGCAAGTGTAGCCATGCCAGGAATCGAACCTGCGACTACCGGCACGAGGACTAAGGCCTCCATATGTGGGTCGTGCTTTGCCCCTGCGCCACCACAGCGCCCCACCACATTCATTTTTATATATGCTGGCTTGTGCGTAAAATATGATGGCACTGCACATTTTTTGTGCGTACGCCGCTTTACACATGAGGGCCCTGGTACCCTCTCACTGGGACGTCCCTGGAAAACCTGGAGACGTCCTGGAGGCATTCTATGTTTTCCAGGTTTGGTTCTATGTAGGGCTGCACCAAATGCAGTTTTTTGGCCGATCGTAGATTACCGATTGTCAAAAAGCCTGACCCGCAAATTCCAATTTTGTCCATACCAAGATTTTGTCTGAAATGTTGCTAAATATAGCAAGAAAGTCATTGAGTTGGTAAGAGTGGGGCAACTATTGTTACTGCAGACCTGACCTGGTGGGTAGGACTAACAGTCCAACCTCTCACTGCAGAGCAGAAGAGGACAGTGGTTGAGTTTTAGACCTTTGCCAACATAGATAAGATCGGTGGATGAGATTGGCTTAACATGTAAGCATCGACCAATCGCCACCGAGCTCTCAAAATTAAATAAATCAGTGCCAATAAATTGGTGCACCCCTATTTCTGTGTTTGTCCAGGTTTGGTTCTGTGTTTGTCCAGGTTTGGTTCTGTGTTTGTCCAGGTTTGGTTCTGTGTTTGTCCAGATTTGGTTCTGTGTTTGTCCAGGTTTGGTTCTATGCTCTTCTGTTTTGTGTTTCCTGCAGGATTCAGACTCTTGATGCTTCACTGTGTGGAGGTTCAGTGTCACCAGAAGCTCTTCAGCGGTTCTTTGCTCACTGCCTGACTCAGATTTTCACCTGGAATCCTCAACTGACAGGTAGCATTAGCATTAGCAGTGACAGTGGAGTTAACCGTAGTCTGGTGTCTGATACAATGACGGGGTGAATTCCTCTGATCCGGCCTGAAACTTGTTGGAATAAATAGTTGTTTGTCGTCAGTGTCGGACGCTGTGACCTCGCAGAACGACTGGACAGTTGCTAAAGACGGCCGCTGTCTGACCTCGCTTTGCTGCAAGGTAAATGATTTCTTCCAACTCAGTTGTCTGGAAAACTCTGGGATGACGTTGTGTTTGAATCTGTAAAAGTTTGTCACTTCATCAGGCCTGGCATGTAAGCATTGCAGCTCTGTGTCTGGTCCTGAAAGGAAGAGGAAACGTTAAATGTGGCATCATATCTGGAGCCATCTCTGCCGTTCGCTGCCATGATTTTCCTGATGATTTACGGAGGATGCATGCATTATGGATGTCTCCTGTCTGTGGCAGCTGGCTGCGATCTTCAGCGTGGAGCAGCTGCTGCATCACCTGCAGCAGGTTCTGGAAACGCACGAGGTCAACTGGAAACACGTCTTGGTCTTTGTCTCCACCCTGCTGGTTTACGACCAGTTGGCCCAGCCCAGCCTCAGCGGTAAACCCAGTTTCTATGAAAGCTACACTGACCAGGATCTCATTCAAAATATTCCAAACCATAAACAATTATTTAACTAAATTTAAACAAATAATTTCCTGACTGTTGGTTCTGCTCAATATACTGAAAATCTATCCCAGTAATAAAATAACCTTCATGTTGAAAGAACTGCAGCTTGTCTTCTTTCAGGCTCTTTGACCAGAATATATTTGCTGACTCGTGTTTAGAGAAACTTTGAAATTTTAAAATCACTAAACTATAGTGAAGTTGCTGCTTTGTTAAAATGGCACAAACATTTTTGGTAAAACCTTGTTGCTCGGATTGAAATATTTTGTAAACTTTCAGCTGGTCTGGGTTAGGGTAAGTCACGATGCCATTAACAAATGAATCGAGAATCGGTTATGCTGCTGCTATGTCAATAAGCGATATTTACCGCTTTCTTCACTTCTCTGCTCCAGTTTAACATCCCATAATCCTTTGCTGCGTCACTGTCACATGATCACACGGCCAGCAGCGAAGCTAACGGCGTGCTGCGTCTGTTTCTGTCAGAGTTGTTGTGCCGCCTGCTGAGCTCGGCGTTCAGAGGCTACGATCTGGAGAAGCTGATCACCGCCTTCCTGCTGGCCCGGCAGGGGGCGCTAGAGGGCGCCGGCGTGTTTCCATCCTACACCGACTGGTTCAAGGTTTTATCTGGTTTTAACAACAACTTGTAAATGAACATTTCCCCGTTGCTTTTAGAACAAAGCTCACTATATTTCACTCCATGAATTTGATATGAACATTTCTTTAAAGAGTAATGTTTATTGAATTTATCTGCATTGCTTTCAGATGTCGTTTGGCGGACGCTCTGGTTTCCACGCCGGCAGTAAGAAGTCTCTGGTGTTCCTGCTGAAGTTCCTCTCTGACCTCGTGCCCTTTGAACCTCCTCAGTACTTAAAGGTGAAATCCTTTAGCTACAGGTTGAATGAACAGAGCACATTTATTCACATTAGTTATTTTATTTATTTGGAGGCAGCAGGAAGTGGGAGTCACCCTCACATTTAATGTCAGTTGATTTTTTAACATATTGAGGTAATTAAAACCAGGCTTTATTTTCCCATCATTAAATATTAAACGGCCTCCATTTAAGGCTGTTTAATATTTTTGGGAATAAATCACAAAATGTCATTTTTCAGGAAAATCAAGATCAGGATTTTATATCAATTCTCTTGTAAATAAAAACTTTACACAGGCTAAAGTTTGTTTCTAAGCAATGACAGAAAATGTTGTCATGTTTCAGATCTGAAGGCATTCAAATTTGAAGCAGTTATAAAAAATTACACATTTTTATAATTTAAAATGTTTTAAATATTAAAACAATAAAATGACTGAAGTCTGAGTCCCTTAGAGCAGCGGTCCCCAACCTTTTTAGGATTTTCAAAATAAAACATCCGGAAGTAGTTCATTATTTCTTGCGCGGCCCGGTACCAATTGGTCCACGGCCCGGTACCGGTCCGCGGCCCGGTGGTTGGGGACCACTGCCTTAGAGTTGTAAATGCACCAACTGTAGCAGTAATTAGTGAAAAATTCATTTCAACCTAATTGTGGAGTTTGCTCATGTACTAGGGTGACCTTTAACCTTCCACAGCTGACAGTTATCTTTTTATATCAGGTTCATATTCTTCACCCTCCATTTGTGCCTCCAAAACACCGCAGCCTCCTGATGGAGTACGTCACGCTGGCGAAGACCCGGCTGGCCGACCTGCAGGTGGCAGGATGAGTTTGAGCTGAAATGTTTTATCTGAAGGTGATTTTAATAAACAGAACAATTATTTTGTGTTGTTGCAGGAGTCGGTGGAGGACATGGGTTTGTATGAAGATGTTTCTGCTGCCGGTGCTTCACTTCAGGTACTTCCAGCCAGCAGGACCCTGAACTGTTGATGTGAATCGCTCACATTAACACCATGAGCTTCTAATTAGCAGAGCGCCGTCTCCATCAATCCCCAGCTGGTGTTTCTTATTAAACTTACTCCCTTTATATTTGATGTTGTCATCAAGCACAAAAAGGTTAGTTTTAGGTCAATTTTATTTAGCCTCCCTGCTGTCCTTCTGTAGATCTTTGTGACTTGAACTTTTCTGAAAAGTGTGGCCAGCCCTGCTGCAAAGTCAGACACACACGACTGGTAAAAGAAGTCCACCGTTCTGTCACACTTTGTATTTAATATGTCTGTACTAGGGTTGTCAACTTTAACGCGCTGTCACATGCGATTAATCTGAACATTTTACCGAGTTAATATCACGTCATTCAGATTAATCGACTATTTCAGCCTAAAAGCCTTTTTTCGGCTGCCGAGTTATCAGCGTTACGATTCGACGAACGGCAGCGAAAGGTGAACATTTTCTGCGACAGCAACAAAACAAAAGTCTCAATATCTGGCTGATCAGTGGTTAGAGAGATAACTTTTTGTGTTAAATCAGATACAGTATCACCAGGAAAAGAAATCACTCTCGTTTTCTTGGGATTGCAAACGTGACTGATTCCATTTACTGCCTCATCTCCAACAATAAGCACTTTTGGCATACCTTTCGTATTCCTGGTGGTCGCTGTGTCCTTTGGAGCTTTGGGGGGTGGATGTGTTAGACTTGCCTCATTGTTGATGTTTGAAAGCGAGGTTTCACCCAGAGGCTCAGGCTGGAGTACAGAAAATCTGTTTTTCAGTGGGATTCCCACAGAGTCAGAATGTTTTGAGGCTCGGGCTGGTTGCTCTGTCCTTGGGAGCGCGGTCGGTGGAACCGTTTTGGTTGCAGCTGCTTGTTTGTTTTTCTTTGGTGGAGCAGGTGTTGAGGTTGAAGGGTTAGGGTTCGGCTCAGAGCCGGCCACGCTGATTCGTCAAGGTGAGGGGTTCTCCCTGTCAGTCGCCTCATCGGATCTGCGGTGTGAGACGTTTGCTTCGGCTTGGCACCCAGAGCGTTCCAGGGTGAGCTGCTTGATGCGAGGCGTACAACCTCTCCGTTGATTTGAGGAAGAGTTGTCTGATTTCCACAGGTAGCGTTGATTTCAAAGTTCACTTCCAGCAGTTTGATCTTCATTTCTATAGACTGAAGTCGTTGTATAATACTGCTAATGTCCTTGGGGTCGGCCGGAGGCATTTTGTCCTGGTTCAACTTGGAGATGAAGAAAAGTAAGGTAAAAATAAAAGTAAGAAAATCCCCCAGTCCTTCGGTTTGTAGTAATCCAGTTATGATGTCGAAAATGTAAATATAACTATAAAACCTGTCACTTTAAAAATAGCTCACAGGCAAAGTTATCAGTAAGGACGAGAGAGAGAGAGAGAGAGAGAGAGAGAGCAGGACAAGCTGTTCCTCCTTCAGCTGTCACAGCAAAAGGTCCATTTCAGGAAATGAACGGAGAGAAACTTTTCTAAATTAATGTTTAGAACAAAATGGCTTCTTTTGAACCTTACTGAAAGTTAAAACCTGAGAATCTTCAGACATGTCTGGTTTCAGACATTAAAGCAGTTTTTTGAACATGGGCTTAATGTGGGCAGTTTCCCAGGGCGGCATCAGGAACTAGAAAATGAAATATCTCACACCGGTTGGGCCATGAACAGGAGATTGTACATTTATTGACATTACATATGTTTTGCAAAACTTGCATAACTTCTCTGAAATTTTTTTCCCTTAATGAACATAAATTACCATAATGACATAACAAAAAAGAGAAAAAATAAATAAAATGTAAAAAAGGGGTTGGCATTGTGAATAAATGTTTAAACTTTTATTCAACATCTTCTATTCATGAAGGCATCCTGCATAGAACAATGCCTTCATGATGCATCATTGTATCCCTGATGCAGGCAGAGATTTGAGGGACTCCACAATACTGTTGATGAAATTTGTTCTACCTTCAAAAATGCATTTACAGTATTGAGCTATTGTGATGTAGAAGGAGGTTTTAGAATAAAATACAGCGTCTGGCAAGAAGAGAACAGAAAGCCAACATCTCCCCCTGCTGGGGGGGCAGGTTAGTGGTGATAACTGGAAAAAATGGCAATTAGTGGAAAACTTTGGATCTGGATTCTTTGGACCCTGAGAGTATAGAGAAGAAATTACTCCAAAATTTCTGTAAGCTTGGGCAGAAGAAAAACGTACGACTTAAGTTGCGAGGCGATGTCCGGCGTCTGTCACACTGGACTGGAATCCAAGAGAAAAGTTTAGCTAGTTGAGATTTTCAGAAGGAACTCTATTTATTACTTTAAACTGTACAAGCTGTAATCTGGCACATGATGTACTTTGACGTATGCTGAGAATAACCTTATCCCACCATGAATCAACTTTGCCACTACTTGTATAACTGTAATGGAGGAAGTTTCCGCTGGGAGACTTTACCTGCTTTAAATCAGGTGATTGGTTGGAGTGCAGCAGGGGGAGGGGCTTGTCCAGGGAAACAACCACAACTGCATACATATTTATATTTCAAGCTTGCAAAGTTAGGGGATTAATCACAGATTCTAGTCATTTTTGATGGAATCTGTTATAATAACGTTTGATTTACTAATCACCTTCTTAAAACAATCATCTTTAAACATTAAAGACATTAAACGTCGTCGTTCTTTATTGCCTGCAAGTGAAAATGCAGAGCATTAATATTTTGTTCAAATAAAATCACCTACCTTTTTTCAAACTTTAATTCTATCACATCACATTCACACTTTAACTTGCTAACTCTGGCTACTTCACAGTGACAGTATTGCGTTTTTTATATTTTATGATGTTTTCTATATCCCATCATTTGTAATTTTGTCCTGCTGTTTCTCTGAATTGTGTTGTCTGCCTTCTATTGATGAAGGCTTTTATATTATCACATAACTCAGAGCTAAGTTGACTCAGAGTTCAGTTACTTCTTGTTCTGATCAGAGTGGCGTAGGTTTATTCACAGGAACTGAATCCTGTTTTCTGTCTGATGGCTGATTAACAGGCTGCTGCTTTGCAAGCATCTCCATCAGGTTAAAGCAGAAAACATCTAGATCAGGTGTCTCTAGAGCTAGAAACACTGGTCTAGATGGTCTGTCACCTCCCAGTGACTCGGTGTTGGAAATTGCTCACAATCTGTCATCAGGTTTTAGAAATGTATAAAACAATCGTTTATTATTTAAGGGGTGAGTATTCTCTACCGTTCCATCAGCCAAAAGGAATTCATTTTCCAGTTTGTTGCCAATAAAAAGCTCAACTTTGACAGGAATCTTGTTCTTTGATGCATTTTGTTTTGAAAGGAATAGAATAAAATATACTTTATTGATCGCCAACGGGAAATTGCTTATTTGTTGACAAGCTACTCCATCAAGGGTGTTAAATATTAATAACACAAATATAACCATAAGAGATAGTTTATTTTACATATATATATGTGTATATATATATATGAGTGATTGACAGTTGTGTCAATGTGGAGTCGCAGATATTTGTAATTCTCCACCATGTCCACTCTGACCCCCGGGATGGTTCAGGGGTCACCGGCATCCTGGTCCTTCTCCTCAGATCTACCACCAGTTTGTCGAAAATCCAATAATTTTATGTAAACTTAGAAAACAGAGATGCAACACATTTAACTATATTGTGGGTTTTTTTAACATGAGAAGCTAACAAATAGTTTCATTGTAGTAAAAACTCTAAAGAGCAACATCAGATCTGCAACAAAGACTTTGGTGAAATAAATTTTATGTTAATGTTTTCCCACTCAGAGCCAGGCTGCACAGGACGTGGAGAAAGCTGTGTGTCTGTTTGAGAGCAGCGGCAGGATCCCTGCAACAGTCATGGAGGCCAGGTGAGTCACCTGTGTTATAGATATTATACTATTTATTATTGAGTATTTTATTTGAGCAGACCTCATTGTCAGAGGTTTGTCCTAAAACTGTAGGAAACATAAAGCCACTTTTCCATACTAATTTATTATTATCGACGGCGGATTGGAATTAGTGAACATTCAGAATAGCACAAATATCAGTAAAGTTGTTTTACATCGTTTCCTTAATGGTAAAAAAAATCATTAATTCAATTTGTTTTAGTCCCAGTTACAATATTTTAAAAAACATGATTAACCATGGTAATAAAAATACAGAGTATTTATCGACATGGTGGATTCAACCGCAGTCCGACTGCAGAAGGCCTGCCTTTAAACTGTCACCGGTTCCCATGGTTACCCATCGTAACCTTGGGAACATCACTGCTTTTGCACCGAGTCCCTCTAAAAGGCACAGGTCTAAAACCGTAATAAGGTTTTCCTAAAACTGTAAATTTTAATGGAAAACAGAATTTAATGTACGTAAGACGAATGGACATTTCTGCCTGTTTAGTCGGAGTTAGCGTTCACTCTGACTGCAGGGAGTGTCACGCCGTTCGAGATCAAATTTACCGGCTGGCAAAATACGGATAGATTCCAGTTGGTCATAACAATCACCTGATCAGCTGCAGCCATGATTCCTGCAGCAGCGTCTTCACAGGTCTGACTGACAAACCAACGGTCCAGAACACTGCTGCTGGAGTTCTGACTAGAACCAGGAGAATAGAGACACCACCCAGTTCTACATCATCCAGTTCTACAAAGTACATGTAATGAACTTTGAACTACCTTGTTGCTGAAATGTGGGACAAATAAACTCGACTGATTAGAACATGGAAACGTCGCAGCCAGACGTAGAAAACCTGAACTGGAAATGAGAGAACGCCATGAACAGAAACATTGGATCGCACAGAACCAGCCCCTGTAAAGTAACTGGATTATTCCCATCAACTAGAATTAAAGATGGATCATTTCTATTCATAGATCTGTTTGACCCAGTTACTACAGACGATAACGGCGACACTGCAAAGCAGTGGAATTTAAATTATTCTGATAAATATTTATTATTAAAGTATTTATGTTCACAGAATGAAAACGCAGCAGTTCATGGAATGGTCTAATCTTCCTGGTTAGAAATCTGAGCTGAACTCGATGCAGTCGGATCCTCGAAGCTTTCATGGAGCGATTTAAAAACCTCGGTGTCATTCTGACCTTTGATGTGACCTTTGACCTGACCAGCACAGCCAGACTAAAACATAATAAAGTTATGAAGAGTTAACATCAAACGATTCGAGACAAAGTGACTAAAATCTCCTTCCAGCTAAAGCTAACATCCCAGAACACTGACTACACTTTTTCCCTCCACAGCATTTTCCGGAGGCCGTACTTTCTAACCAGGTTCCTTCCTGCGTTGCTGAAGCCCAGAGCGGTGAGAACCTTCAGTGTGTTTGTCAGAGCGGTGAGAACCTTTGGTGTGTTGAGCAGATTTTTCTTTTCCTTCCAGCTTCCTCTCGAAGCCGATGCTCAGATGAACTTCATTGAAGCTCTGAAACGGTTAGTTCTGCTTTTTCTTCACTGACTGATGATCCAGCGTTTCTCCTCGTGGTTCACTGGGAGTTGAAGATTCCCAGCAGTCAAACTGGTTTGTTGTGTGCAGAGCAGAGAAGATCCCAGCTGCCCAGTATTCCCAGTATGTGGAGTCCTGTCAGAAGCGAAGACAGCAGAGCGGTAAACGATAAAATTTATTCTTTAAAGCTTCATTCCGACTGCGGCATCAATTCGGGTGTAAATATTTAGGATTAGAAGTAATAAATATTAAATCATAAATTAAGTTCAGTAAATTTGGATGAAATGTTTTTCTTTAAATGTTCAGAGTTGATTTGATGTTTGATTTGAGTTTCTTAGTTTGGATTTGATTTTCCCAACAGTTTATTAATTAATCGGCGCTGACTAGATCTGCGGCTCATAGATCTGCTGTGATGTTTCAGGAAGCCTTTGGCGCCCCGGAGTCCCACTGGCCGTTCTGCAGGAGCAACTGCAGGAATTCACCGAACTGCTGGCAGCAGGACGGGACCCAGGTTCTGGTTTTTAACCCGGTTCTGTTCCTTTAACCCGGTTCTGGTTCTGTTCCTTTAACCCGGTTCTGGTCCCTCAGAGTCGTTGGCCCAGCTGTCCAGGATTTCTCACACCCTGAGTGTCGTGTGTCCCGGTTCTGATGACCCGGTTGGACCGGCCGCCGCCCCCTTGCTGCCCGAGCTCCTCCTGAAGGTAAACCTGGTTCTGGTTCTGGACCATGTTGGGTCTGCGGTTCTGAAGCGTTTGTGTTGTGATCTTCAGGTGGCTGATTTAATTCTGCAAAGTTTCTGTCAGAGTCTGCTGGTCGCTTCCAGAGGAAATCCTCCCAACAGGTGACTTCCTGCGACTTTCACATTAAAAGCTTTATTTACTGCAAATTGCTGCTTGAAGTCATTATTGGCAGATGATCGATCTGCAGTGATATCGTACTAATAGTTTTCTGTCGATGTTTCAGAAACTACATGGGGTTAATCATATTTAATAAGAATCGTTTCTGTTAACGTGGAAAAGCAACTTCAATCATAAATGTTCGATTTCTGATCAGAAATTCCTTATTTTTTCTGATTTGTTTCTGTTTTCAGACAGAGTTTATGGGGCAGCAGGTTCGTCTGCGTGCTGCTCGATAACCGGCAGCTTCTCTCCAGCATAATCCACAGACTGAAGGATCTGTTTAACCGACAGGTACCGTAATCCAGATTACAGCTCAGCCAGGCCGCCGCCAATAAATGGATGTCTCACACAATTCATTTAGACAAAAGCAATTCACAACAAATATCGTCTGAAAACGTTTCATGAAAAATAGTCGAATCAGCTGAGCTGCAAAAACAGATTGGCTTCATCAGGTTCACCTTAATCTAGTAATAGTTTTCTATCGAACCAGTTGCAAAGATTAACCCCTCAGTTGCCATGATGACGCCGGCGTCCTCAACTGTTGCCTTGGGAACGTTGTCATGGTGACTGTTAAAGGGTTAACCGCGTCTTCTGTCCTCAGGCAGCTTCTCTGAAACCGGCTCACATCCTGGGCCTGGCAGCCTTCATCGTCCACCTGCAGGCGGCTCAGCCGGGTCCGGTTTCGGTAGAAGAGGCTCTGGGTTCGGCCGTGTTGAGCGGCAGTCGGAGCAGCATGCTGTTCTCTGTCAGGTGAAAACTGAAAACCAGTGAAACCAATAAACCTCCCAGTTTACATCCTGGGTATTAAAGCAGCTCTCTCTGTCCCCAGGCTGGCTGTGGCTGCTGTGTCCTATGGACTCTGCAGAGGACAGTCTTCGTCTCCACAGCGACTGCAGGACTTTGTCCCCAGGAGCCTCTATAAAAAGGTTCTCTCTCTGTTTCTCTCTCTCTCTCTCTCTCTGCTTCTCTCTCTCTGTTTTTTTTTCTCTCTCTCTGTTTTTCTCTCTCTCTGCTTCTCTCTCTCCATCTCTCTCTCTCTCCACCTCTCTCTGTCTCTCCCTCGTTCTTCATCAGTGGTCTTTTCTCTGTCCAGCTCCTGTTCCTGGTCCCAAGGCTGTTCCCTGAGGCCAGGATACGTCCAGAGGGACAGGGGGGAGACGGTCCAACAGGCGGCCATCTTGGGGACGGTCCGGCTCTGCTGTGGAGCTTCACTGATGGAACCAGCTGGACGAAGACGGTGCTGCATCTGTGGAGACACGCTGCCTTCCAGCAGCTGCAGCAACTGCAGCTGTACCAGGTGAGATCAATCTGGATCAGGTTCTTTTTGCTCAGCTGGAGAGATTCCCTACCTTCAGTGTTTGGATCCAACCAGCAGGTTCAGTGTTTCAGACACGATGATGAGGATGATGAAGGCTCAGCCAGGCTGTGAACTGATGAACTGTGAATCAGTTAATCTCCTGGATTATAATCTCTGTTCATGTGGTGAAGGAACAAATTAGCTGATTGGAGGAGAATGTCTTGCTCAGGTCAGAGGTCAAAGTAGAACGGGCGACTGGGTCCAGAAGTTCAGAGACCCACTGGTTCCGACCGGGTTCTGCGGAACCTGTAGACCCTTGGAGCATGCAGCACCGGAACCAGACCAGGTTGGAGAGACGTGATCTGGTCCAATCAAGCTGGATCGGGTCAGAACCAGGTGAAACTAAATAGGTGGTATCATGATGTGGGGGACATTTTCCTGGCAGACATGGACCCGTCGGAACCAGCTGAGGGTTCGGACCCGTCGGAACCAGCTGAACATTTGGACCCGCCGGAACCAGCTGAACATTTGGACCCGCCGGAACCAGCTGAACGTTTGGACCCGTCGGAACCAGCTGGTCCACCCACTTTATTCATGGGAATTTTTTTACTGGCTATTCATCTGAAGATGAAGTTTTAAATCTGCTGATTGTGACTGGATAATGTTTATTAATGTTTTATTAATGGTCTTAGAAATGTTATATTAATTACTTTATTAAGGATTTATTAATGTTTAATTATGTTTAATATCTGCTGTTTGTGTGTAGTTGTGTTTTTCAGAGTGGCTGCATGAAGAGCTGAGAGTCCAGAGAAACTCAGATGTTTTGTCGGACGCAGAGCGGTGAGATTAGAAACTCCTTAAAATCATCCACAAGTTTGTTCATCACAAATAATAAAATGAGAAATCAGAGAACAGTGACCTCTAGTGGAAACAATTAAATCCCGTTTTTATTCACATTTCAACTAAAAAATGTTGGAAATTATTTTGATCTCGGTAATCATGTTAAAAATTTTCTTCAGAAAAGATTCCTGGTTCCTGATGGAAGGCCTCCTTACCATCACCCTAATCTGTAGCGACCTCCCCCAGAACCAGGTCTGGACTTGAACTGGACCGCTCCACAGCATTAATATTCGTTTTAAAAATGACTTTATACTTGAATATCTCTGGTCTACGGAGCCCCCTAGGGGACATGGGGAAGTTTTTTTCTTTTGCGTTCCCTCGCAATATTGTACTGGTCAGTTATGCAGCATAATTGAATCCTGTAAGCCTTTCTTACGGTGGGTGCCGTATTTTCTGCTTTAATGGTTATGTGAGGTTTTTCCATGAATGTTAATATCTTTTTGTGAAATATCTGAAGTTTTATATCTTTCTTAGAAAGGCACCACAAACCTACGATATAAACAGAAACCTTCCGTAAGTAGGAAAGAAATAAAAACACATTATAATTTGGACTATTTCTGAGTTATTATAATAAATCATCTGACAGTTTTGATTGTGTCTCTGTTGTTCTAGTCTGAATGGTTTAAAGAGCTGCTTTCAGTGCCGCTCCATCTTAGCCTTAACAGACATAAACATGCAGTAAAAAATAAATCGATTTTCAATCTGTGTTTTGCACCAAACAGTTTTTATTATTAACAAGTTTTTATTATTAAAAACACGACAAACTAATGATGGTAAAGGACCGCACTGGGTTAACTCGGGGAATCTCATCTGTCCGTGTATCAATCAACTCCAAACCATTTCTTTATTCTGTCACAATTATCGATTTATTCCATTTTGATGATCAGGCTCCAAACTTTGCCAGGACTGACCGCCCCGCTCACCGCTTCCTCATACACACAAAGCCAGTTTCCTTCCCATTCATACCTGGTGACGTCACTCCCACGTCGACACACCTAAGTGTCAAATCCGCTGCTCCTGTCATATCAATAATTACTTATTTCATTCATATGGCTCTTACAGAGCCTCAGTGAAAACTTGTTTATTATTATTAACTGTTTGGTGCAAAACACTGATTGAAAATCGATTTATTTTTTCCTGCATGTTTATGTCTGTTAAGGCTAAGATGGAGCGGCACTGAAAGCAGCTCTTTAAACCATTCAGACTAGAACAACAGAGACACAATCAAAACTGTCAGATGATTTATTATAATAACTCAGAAATAGTCCAAATTATAATGTGTTTTTATTTCTTTCCTACTTACGGAAGGTTTCTGTTTATATCGTAGGTTTGTGGTGCCTTTCTAAGAAAGATATAAAACTTCAGATATTTCACAAAAAGATACTAACATTCATGGAAAAACCTCACATAACCTTATATTAAAGCAGAAAGTACGGCGCCCACCGTAAGAAAGGCTTACAGTATTCAATTATGCTGCATAACTGACCAGTACAGTATTGCGAGGGAACGCAAAAGTTTTGCGAGGGAACGCAAAAGAAAAAAAATTCCCCATGTCCCTTAGAGGGCTCCGTACTAGTCTGAACTCCATGCAAACAGCTTCAGTTAAAAAATAAAAAATAACTTTTCCATTCTCACTTTTGAAGCTTTATTAACTAAACTATTTCTATTTGATAAACACACAAATATTTCTGTTTACAATATTTAGTTTGTTTCCCAATTATTGATTAATATCGATTAATTCTTTATACCCAGAAATAATCAATATCATCCACAACAATAAACCTGATAAACCGTCAGGTTCATGGCTAAAACAGAGTTTGGTTTATTATTGTAAGGTTTTATTTCTGTCTTTAAATTATTTGCATCAGTAATTTCTGATAATTTCCTGGAATGCTTCAGAAACCTCTGAATGCGCGGCGCTGCAGCTTCACACGTAATCGCCACGGAAACCACAGGTCAACACTGACGCGTCTGAGTGCAGCTCTGCTGTCCGTCTCCCTGCAGGCAGGAGTACCAGCAGTGGGCCTGCTGGGAGCTTTATCTGCCCCGGCCAGAGGAGCAGGGGGGCTGTGGCGGCGACCCCAGGGCGCTCTGCTCCCGTCTGCTGACCGCCGTCATGGAGCCGCCGCCCAGGTGCCAGCGACACTCTGATAACCTTCTCTCACGACTCGTCACAAACCTGAACCTGAAATAGTTAATGACCTGCTGTGTTTTTTAAAGGTTGCAGAATATTTTTTATTGTTTTTTGGAATCAGAAACGGACCTGAAGCTCCAGATGAATAAAGATAAACTTAGAGATGAAACATCTGGACGTCATTCTGAGATTAAAACAAAGCAGCAATGAATTATTGGAGTTCGTGAAGCTTCCAGTTTGAGTCTGAAACATCTGCGATAAAATTTCTACATTATCATGAATATCGGCAGCTTATTGGTTTCGTTTGTTTAAGATGTTGCAACGCTCAAAATGAAAGAAGTGCATATTTTATAATGTTTCTTCAGTAATTTGATTGTTCTAGTTGCCATTAATTTATTTGATGTTAGTAGGGAGATGAACCTGGAAAACCTGGACTTTTCTCCAGGATCGTCTGGAACTGGAACCTGTTTGCCGGACCTGCTGTCCAGATTACAGGTTAGCAACTCGGCTAAAGATGCTCACAGTTAGCATCACATAGGAGTACTCCATGCTGCTCAGAGCAGCTTCAATTGTGAAAAACTGAAATAATGTTAATTTAACAAAGTTTCTGGTCTGAAAAATATTTCTATCCCGTGTGTCTGTCTACATGGTAAATATCTATGTCTCTGAAGACGAAGCGCTGCAATCGGTTCCCACAGGATCAGAACCTCCATCAGTAATATCTGCCAGTAGACTCTTTAAAGAGTTCTAACATAAAGAAAATGCTGAAAAGACAAACTGAATTTATTCTTTGCAGCAAAGGAGAGTTTACTCTGGAAAACAAAGATTACACATTTTCACGCTTAATAGCAGGTTTCTTCTTCTATGCATGTTTCTGTTATTCATATCACTGAAGATGTGACAGAAAACAACTCCAGTCAATGAATAACAGTACAAAACTCCAAATCAACTCACATCAGAAAAATTACTAAACCGTTACTCTTTCACAAAACGCTGACATGCAGGATTTTCACGTTATAAAGAAACAGTCACCACCAGTTACTTCCTGGTTCTGCTGGTCCGCCCTCAGGAGCTGGTCTACGAGGCAGAGGTCGGTGAACTCTCGGGTCGCCGGGGGGATCTGGGGGACTTCCTGCTCCGGGTCGTGTCTGAGAAATGCTCCGCCTCCTCTGGCAGCATCTCCTCCAGGCTCAGCCTGCAGAGAACCATGGAGGCCTGGAACAGGTACTGCTCCGCTCAGGTGACACCTGCGGACAGGTGATACTGGTCTGAGACTCAATGCTGGCTCTGTGTGTGTGTGTCAGGGTGCTCCTGACACTGCCACCCGCGATATTCTTCAAAATAAAGGCTGAAGCAGGGCGGAGCGTTGTAGACTGTAGCCAGCTGCTGCAGCACATCACACAGCTTCAGGTTAGCTACAGGCTAGCTGCCATTTAGCTGCAGGTTAGCTGATAGTTAGCCGCCACTGCTTCAGCTTCCGTCTCCAATTTCCTCAGAGGAAGGCGTGTCCTCCAGCCGGCGTGCTGCCCTGCGCGGTGACAGTTCATCTCTTGAAGGTGAGTAACTGCTCCAAACCTGAAGGTCCTGCAAGAACCAGAACCAGAACCTGCTCCATCTCTGCAGGGCCTGCTCTTTGCTGTGGGACAGTGTGGACGTCCAGCAGCAGAAGTGGACCGTGTCTGGTCCTTGATGAGCACCTCCTGTCCTCTCCTCCTCATCTCTGCAGTGGTACTCTTTGCTTTTCATGCCTCTTCTATCAGATTGTAGTGATTCCTCCTGACCAGCAGGGGGCACAGTGGAGAGGAAAACTCTTAAAGCTGCAATACATAACTTTTCTAAAATGTTTTTTACATATTTGTTAAAAGTGTCTCCTTTCAACAAACCCCACGTTTGAGAGATAATCTGTGAAGAATTCGATCTACTCCTCCATGAGCTGCTATTACCGTCTGAACCAATCAAAGCCAGGAGGCGGAGCTTACCACTATCAGTCATCCTCATATACACCATGTGTTAATGGCGGAAAAACAACTTACTGTTCCAATTATTTATTGGAACAGCAAGTCGTCATGGGTGGCTATGCTAACTAGCCAAGCATTTATGGCAGGCTCTGCTGGCAGGAAAAGCAGCAGCGCTGCAGAGAGCAAGGGGACAGCAAGAGCAGCGTAGACAAAGGAATGATTGACAGCGCTAAGACCCTCCCACTGGCTCTGATTGGGTGTTTCTAACAGAGCTTTCTGTAGTTAACCCTGGATGTTTCACAGATTATCTCTCATATTAAACTGTTTGAACAAATATGTAAAAAACATTTTTACAAAAGTTACAAACTGCAGCTGAGATTTTAGAACCAAAACAATATTTTAGTTCAGACATGAAACAAGAAAATGTTGTGATTATAAGTTCTGATCAGCTGCAGGGAGGGAGCCGAGAACATCGGAGAAAACGAGTTTCTCTCTCTCTCCCTCTCAGTGTTGGTGACGGTGAGTCTGATAGAGTGAAAGTGTCTCAACGTTTTCTGATCTTTTCTTTCTCTTAAGCATTTGTTTTCTAATATTCTTTACTTGCATTGGTTCTAAATCTTGAGGTTTATTTTTCAGTTTTAGCGCTTACGTCTTCAGGGCCACCGCCCCTCTCTTTGAGGAATGGGACTCGGGTCCAACCTGATCCAACAATCCCAGTTGAAACTGTTCTGTTGGCAGTTGGTGATCTAGTTGGTCACATCAACTTAATTTATGCTTCCAGAATGAATAAGGGAGTAGTGATATTTATAAAAGAGGAGCGTTTTGTGAATCAGCTGATTGTCAGTGGGTGACAACAAGTGGACACACCTGCAGGTGTCGCCCTCCACCCGGGTTATTGTCTCGGTGTCCCGCCGTTCATTCCTAATGTTTTGTTGGAGAAAGAGCTCCAGTGGTTTTAAAACTGTTGGTTTGGGATGTAAACATGATAAACTGAGACATGTTCAGGTTTTTATGATCTTAATCTCTGCCACACAGACGCTGGAAGTTTCTTTCAGAGTTAAATGTGAAGAAGGATCTTATATGAGCACTGGGAACATGAAATGTTTTGACTGGGGATGTTAGACGTAAACGGGATTCTCACCCGCACAAAAATCCGGAAGCGCAGGTTGAGGTGAGTGGAAGTGCAGAGGCGTCGCCTACTGTTGGAGCTCCTCCGCCTGCAGAGGGTGGGGCTGTTTCCTCCGTCAGCTGGCTCTGATGGCGGGGAGGGAAGCAGTGGTCTGAATAGGCACCCTGTATGGGAGGATACTGGGAAAACTGGGACTAATGTTCCTAAACACTCCTCGAATGGGCCTAATCTGGACTGAGAAACTGATCAGCTGGTTGTGTTAGGTTAACCCTAACCCTAACCTTTGCTTCATAAGTTGAGGAAAGATTTGTGTGGCGCTTCTATTCCTGGGTGTAATGTCTCTTTAACTCTCTAAGGTCGATGCCCTTAGCGGGCCTGACGTGACGCATTTAAAAGTCTACTGTAAGAGAGAGGCTCTGGAGAGAGTTTTGGAGACGGAGCGCAGAGATATTTTGGATTTTACTAGGACTGTTTTGGATGAGTTAGAGTTTGAGTGTGTGCAGACCCAAGACCTCTGATGTGTGTTGATCCTCCAGTTTCTCTTTTATCAAATGTTCAAAGGATTCTGGTGGATTTTTATGGGATAAACTTCACTGGATTCCTCAAAGTATTCTTTTTCGCGGAGAGAAGAAGGTGGATGAGGCCTGGTCCATCTGGCCAGCAGAGGTGCTGCTTTTCATTCTCAGTCCCGCAGATCTGGTGTGGAGGAGAATATCATGCTGCTTTCTTCAGAGATTTGGTGGCATGGGTCTGGATTTGCCTCTCTTTCTGATGGACTCCAGCAAACTGAACTCTTCTCTCCTTCCAGTTTTTTATAAGAGCGTTTTCTGTGTAGGCAGCAGCAGGCTGAGTCTCTGCACTGGCTGCTCCAGGAACCGGTTCTGTTTGGGAGTTTATTGGATTGTCCTGTTTGGGGAACAACAACCTGGTCCAGACTGCTCCACACTGCAAATGTTTATTGCCTTGGGAGGGCGGTGGAGCTGGCTGGACCTCGGCTGGATGATCCTGTTAAACTCGCTGCTTGTTTGGGAATAAAATCTGTTTGAGTTGTTGGTTCAGCTTTTGAGCTACTGGAACACGTGAAGTGAACATGAATGTCCCTTTTGACTGATTATTATGAAGGTACTGCGTTACCAAATCACCTGGACCTGTTTCCATCCTTCAGACTGTTTCCTGGGATAAAGAACTGCTCTGGCCCTTTATTGGATTCGGTGGACAGTAAAAGAATCTCCCTAGAAGGAGCTTCTGGAAAAATTATCTATAGGCTGATTGTAAAAACTCTCAATCAAAACAAACTGAATGGACGCAGTGACACAGTATGGAGAAGTCATCTCTCCTTAACACCTGAAATCAAACCTGAATGGAAATCTTTGTATAAAACATACATATTTACAATGGAGAATCCTTCATGGTATTATAGCTGTAAATCTCTTGTTTCTGTTATTAATCCATCCTGGGAACAGAGAGAAACGGTTTCATTATTTTTCTGGCTGTTTGTCTTTCAGCTCTTTGTGCTTTTTAAACGATCTTCAACAGATGTGGGGAAGCTTTGACTAAACATGGATTTATTTGTGGTTTTAAATTTACACGTCAGGGAAAGAATAAATGTCAGTTAATTAATTTTTTGTTAGGACAGGCTAAAATGGCCGTGTACATAAGCAGAAAGAGGAAGAGTTGAATATTGATGTGGTTTCTTTATTTGTTAACATGGTGAATTCTAGGCTATTGCTTGAATAAAATTTTTATAGCTCAGTCTCAGACTTGAATTCATTTGGTCACCTCTGGAGTTATGGAGAAGTAATTTGTAATTTATTCTATGTAATATTATGTTTCTTTGATATCTGTTCTATTTTCTGTTGCACAGGCTGTGATACTATGTTGATTACTTATTGAAAAATAAATGAATTATTAAAAATCAATATCTTTCTCTCTCTCTCTCTCTCTAGCGTTGGTGGCAGCAGATTTCTCCGGTTCTGGTTTCACTCTGGACCCGCCTCCAGGATGCAGAACCTTTTCCAGAGCAGCTGCAGCTTCTCTCAGCCTGCCGACTCTGGGCCTGCAGGTAGAACCCAACCCGACCCAGAACCCGGTTCCCCCCTGACTCGCCAAGACCACAGATATACCAGAACCATGCAGGAACATTTCCTGAACCATCTAAACCAGAATTTCTCAAACCTTTTCAGGCCAAGGATCACTTAACCCGTTTAACAAACGCCTAACCCTAAATTAACCACAATAACATCTAATTTATACGACCTGAAATGTTTGTTCAGGACAGTAACTCACTTATTGTCATGAACAATTCTCGGGACGTTTTGAGTTATTTTTATTGTGAAACGTGTGGTTTCTAAGCTTTCAAATTTTGTCAAACACATGGAAAGTAAAAAAGTTCTATAATCCCAAGTGTTGTGTGCATAACATTTAGGTCTTTTTGTAATTTAGAAGCAGAATTAAAGAAAAATAGACTTGATTTGCTTCGGCAGAAACAAAAATCCTCTTCTGCACCATTAAACATAAAAATATACACCCACTTATTTATCGATTGTTTTTAATTAATGTTAATTTTAATTGAATAAAAAGTAATAATTAACATAATAGTAGCAAGGTCGTAAGAAAAATAAAGAACAGTTCTCACTAACAGACTTGAGTCCTATATTTCACGGAATAGAGCCGTTCAAAAGAATCAAATCGCTGATGTATGAAACATTAAAACTGATCGGAGGCTTCTTCCGATCAGAAATACTCCTGGACTTGTTTTCTTCCCAGCATATCTTCAGCTTTTCTTTTGAGTCAGCCGGTCTTAAGCCACTTATCCATTATTGTTTTCAACTGCAGTCATCGGTAAACTAGCTGTAGCGTCACGGCAAATTAATGGTCGTTTACATGCAGTACCTTGTTGACCAGTAGGGGTGCCTGCGGTCCACAGTTTGAGAAAGACTGGTCTAAACGGACCAGGGTCAGCATTGTTCTGTTGTGTTTTGCAGTGTGAGAGCAGGTCCGATTCTGGTCCAGATCCCTCCAGGTCCGGTTCTGGTCCAAGCTGCCAGCCTGCATGGCTCCTTCAGAGGCGGGGCGGAACAACAGCAGAACTTCAGAGAGGTTCTGGACGGACTGAGAGAGGCTGAGAACCAGCAGGTGAGAGTCCAACCAGGTTCTGATCGGTTTGTTGTAATGGACCTTACCAGAGGGACCGCTTTGCATTAGCTGATGCCCATTCTACGTGGTCACGTGCGTGGCTGTCTCACAAACACACTTAGCTTCCCGTTAGCTAAGTACAGCTGACTACCAGGGAAAAAAATATTGTCCAATCACAATTTTTTTTTATTCCACAATCTTTGTAAGGTAAATAGAATACTGAAAAAAAGAATTTTGGAAAAAAAGTTTTTATTTTTGAATATCATGTGTCCACTACAGTGGACATCTGAACTCCATACATTTGAAATTGAACCTTGATGGCAACCAGTTTGTCCCAAAGAAAATATCCAAACATCAACATAAGAATGAATTTCACATTGACAAAACTGTCCATCATCACACTAACATAAATATTAGTGTGAGTATCATAGCATTTCCTGTGCTTAATTGCTATGATACTTCAAAAAGTAATTCCCCTTCTTGGAAACACAAAGGAACACTTTGCACTTTGTGCACATCACATATGTTTTGCTTGTGCAGCCAGATCTGCGACATCTTGACGCATGTGTTTCGTCCACCATCTCTGGAAGATGGATGGCACCGTAGTGTCTCAGAGCTGCATTTGGCTGTGGTTTCCACTTTTGACGTGGAGGAGTGTAGTCATCTTCACTGTCACTTCCGATTCCTGCTTGGGCCCGAGTAATCAACTCCTCACCAAGGAGCAGTTTGAAGTTAAGCAACTTCAGTGGTTTCTTCCCCAGAAACTGGCAGTCACTCTTATACTGAAGCCATGAGTTGGTAATTGCCAGGTCAAAAAAGTGGAAAACTGCACGCACTGTCCATTTCCGAGTGCCAGAAGCCATCCTGTAGAAACTCAACATTCGGTTAACCAAGTCCACGCCACCCATGTTGGTGTTGTACTCAGCAATTGCTAGTGGCCTTGACACCTGGACAAATCTTTTGTCTTTCTTGGACCATCTTCTGCGTGTGTCCTGAGGTTCAATGCCATAGGCAGAGGATGCCATGACAACTGGCTTGTTGTCCAACCATTTTATGACAGCAACTTCAGAAGGGCTTCGTCTGACAACCATCTCTGATTCACCTCTTCCTTTCTTTTTGAAGGTCTTGTCCTCTATGATCTTACAGTTCTTTGGAATCCTGTTACTCATGAGCGTTCCAGTTCCTGTTAACCCTTTTGTCATCAGGGTATCAAGGAGGTTGATTGTTGTAAAGAACCTGTCAAAGAACAGGTGGGTTCCTTGAGGAACAGACTCTGCCAAATGAAGAACAGCTTGTTCTCCAATGCCATTTCCTCCTGTAACTTGGAAGGTAGTCTTACCTTGGTAGACTACAAAGTCCAAGACCAAACCAGTTGGTGCAGCCAAGACAAACACTTTCAATCCAGTTGGATGTGGTTTGCCTGGTACATACCGGCGCACTGGGCATCGACCAGTAAATGGAACCATTTGTTCATCAATGCACAATTTCCCTGTTCTAGGCAGACTCAAACATCCTTGCCTTACTTTGGTCAAGAGGGGCCTGATTCTCCACAAGAGATCACTTCTTTTTTCATCATCTGAGACATCAAGGTCATTGACGATCTTGATGGAGTTTCTAAGCTTGTAAAACCGACTTCTGGTCATAGATTCTGCCACAATTTGAACTCTGGTATTTGAGGCCCAATACATTTGAATGTTTGGGTACCCTAGACAGCCCATGTAAATAGAATTCCCAAGGAATGTCTTCAGTTCGTCAGGAGTGGTATTTAATGTTGCTCCAGACACAAGGACTTCACGCTGATTTGTGCACAGGGCCATCACTTCAAACACAGAGTCATCAATGTACTGCTTAAAATAATCCATTGGGGTCCAGTTTTGGCGTGTCATGGCATCATTGCACTGAATGATGGGAGAATCTCTGTGTTGGAATTGGAATCTTAAAAAAAAAAACAAAGGAAAAAAAAAACAAAATTAGAATGAGTCTCAATTTTTAGAGAAAAAATAAGTTTTTTTAGAATACAAACTCAAGGTGTACTTCGTATTCTGGCTCCACAGAGGACTCCTACTGGACTGAGATGTGGACTGTCTTGCTTCATCTGACTCTGCATCTGCTTGCCCTGCCTGAATTTCATCCTCAGAGCTCTCTGAATCAACTTCCTCTGCTTCTGCCTGAAACATTGCATCTTCACCTTCTTCATCAGACAACTCAATGTCTGAGTCTCCATCAATAATCTGCAGTAAAATTCTCTCTGCATTTGAGAACGACTCCCTTTCTTGTCATTTAAAAAAATCAACAAAAAACAGAGGAAATAACTACAAATGTCCACTACAGAGGACAATTTTCCAACTTTTAAATACTACGATAAAATACAGTCAAAAAACTTCATAGAATGTTTTAATATGTTGCTAAGAGACTTATCTAGAATATGCCAACAAAATTTTAAACCAAAATTTGCACAATAAGAAGTATTATGCACTTACTTTTTCTCTTCCCATAAAATGTGCTTGTACTGACGGACACCGTTTTTCTGAATGAGGAAAAGGAGGGTTCAAAAGCTCCACCCCTTCACATTTGGTAGCCTATCATTGAAAAGCCCTAAATGTCCTCTGTACATATCAAAATGAATTAATTCAGTAGTATGCAGTGGGTGGGAGATATTCAAGTTTACAAATGTCCTCTACAGAGGACAAATTTGAACTACTGGTAGTCAGGAGGAGCTAAGTACAGCATAACGGCAGAACTGATACAACTTCTACACCTTGAAGCCTGTCTGCTACACAGTCTGACGTTAGCTAAACAGATCAATATGCAATGTGTCTGTATCTGACATACACTAAAGATTTTATTTTAGCAGGAAAGGCTTTGGACTAAACTGTTACTGGTGTTAGCCACGTTAGCACCAAGTACAGCTAGTCAATCAACCATCGCTGTGTTCAGGGAAGAGCTGATTAATAATCGAGAAATAAATATCAAGCCTGGAAACTTGATATCGTAACGGACTGAATGTTATGTTTTTAACGTAATCTTTGCTGGTCTTGCGGGGCGCAGGCGGTTGCCACGGTAACAGGTGTGCTTAAACTACAAAGAGAGAGAGAGTAAAAAGGTAGGAGTGGTGTTGAGTTGATCACCTGTTCAGGTTATTTTACCTTTGTTTCCCTTTGCTGTGGCTCATTACAGCCGCTGTAGTTTCTAAACGTTGGACTAATTACCTCGTTCGTTTGTGAGTTTACGTCATTCACAACAAACATCAAATAGAACAAATATACTTCATAAAATTTTAACAAACAAATGGCTTCTACCGCGGTAATTATGTGAAATTAAATGAATAATATCCCAACTTCAGAAGACTTGCCTTTACCTTTACAGAGCTCTTTGGTTCCTCCTATCAGTCTGTAGCTTCTCATATTGAGGTCAAAGTTCAGATCTACCATAACTGACTGACACCTGCTGGCCTCAGGTTTGCAACCAGCTTGTGACTGAGAAACCAGTAACCTCCTCCCAGATGATGACATGAATTTGTTAGTTCCTCTGTCCATGTAGTAGCTGATATATTGTGAAAATCCGCTAGAAATGATGCACTAATCAGTCATGTTTACATAGAAACAACGCGCCGCCAGTTTGTGGGCGGAGCTTGGTAAGATCCATTGGGTCGGTTCTGAAGGTTCTGCTTTCCCCTCCAGGTTCTGGTTTCTCTGCTCTTTCTTTTCGTGACGGACTTCCTATCAGAACTTCTGGATCCTCAGGTGGGTCCGGACCAACAGAACCGACGTTGTGCTCTGTTGAATCATTCTGACTCATTGGTTTCTCTCTGCAGGAGAAAAATTCTGGAAGGTCCAAATGGTTATGCTCAGAACTTCTGGCGGTTCTGGTGAACTCAGCTGATTGGCTGCTGCTCTTCAGGTCCAACGGTACCGTTTACTCCGGCTGCTCCGGATCTAGTGTTCTGGATGTTCTGTAGCCTAAAGATCTGTGCTGTTGATGTTCTCCAGAACCGGACCCGGAACCGGACCCAGTCACCCTGACGGTCTCAGATGATTGCAGCCGGTTGATGCCCTGGGCGGTCTGCAGGTAAACCAACCCGTTTCCTGCTGTGGTTCGGTTCTGCTGGGGAACCGGGCTCTTTATCTCCTTTCCTTCCTCCTGAATCGTCGTAAAAAATTAAACTTTGAAACGTTTCGACATGCAAACTGATTGTAAGGGTGTACTTACTTTTCTCAGTGTCGGAACATTTCTCCTCCATGTTCTCAGTTTGCTGCAGCAGCAAAGCGCCGCCTTCCACCAGAGGGCGCTGCGTTGCCCCGGGTTCCTCCACAGCGCCACCCTGTGGTACCTGGCGGCGCTGCGGCTCTTCCTGGACGGAGAGGCGCCGGCCTTGGCGCGCCAGGTGAGCGAGGTTCTGTCCGGACACAGAACCTTCAGAACCAACTCTAACTGTGGTCCTGTTCTGCAGGTGGAACCGACCCGGGTTCTGGACCGCACCAAGCAGTTTCTCCTGAGTTTGATCCGGCAGGCGCCGGCAGCGGCCCTGAGCTGCAGCCAGTGGAGACAGGTAACCCCCTGACCCGGCCTGGCCTGGCCCGGCCCGGCCCCACTGACCTGCTTTTCCTCTTCCTGTCTCGGTTCTGGTCCAGTTGGAGACTCGCTGTGCGGACCTGGACCCAGAACTGGCTGCAACTCTTTCAATTCACCTGGACCATCCTAGGGTGGGCTTCCTCTAGCGGACCGGAACCAGAACCAGCTGACCTGATACTGAATGCCAGACAGTCGACTCGGTTTCATGAAAACTTTTTATTTTCTGTTTTTTCTGCAGTAACATGAATCCTAAATAAAATAAAACCAGTTCCTCCTTCTTCTTCTCCTTCCTGCTGCTGACAGGAAGTACAGCGCCACCTGGTGCATCAACTGCAAACATCAGCTTTTAAATATTTTATTGTCTGACCAGCAGCCCAATGGTTAGAAACTTGGTTCTGGAATAACAGGAGCGCTTCCAGAACCAAAGACTTCAGTGCTGCTGTAGCGTCACATTACTGAACTTCAGCGCCCTCTGGTGGATGAAACAGGAACTCCACAACCTGTTCATCTGAACATTAATATCTGATCAAACTGAACTGAGTTCTGGGCTTTTAAACCCAAATAATCCAGAGAAATCTGAACAGGCGACTTCATCAGTCATGGAGTGTAACGAATAAATAGAAAACTGTCAGGATTTAGAAATCTGGATTAACTGATCCTCCACAGAAATGTTGCACAGAACTGAAAAAACACAGAGACCTTCAAAATAAAGCATAGTTATGAAATGGTAATAAGGGCTGCAGCTGTATTTCTAAACGATGGAGCCGTAATCCAGAAAGTCGCTTCTCTGTTAATCCCATCATAATCGATGGGATTAAATACTGATCAGTTGCTTCTGCAGTAAGATTCAGACGAACCCGGCTGAGTTCTGCTTCCTGGTTCTGTTGTAGCCCGTCTGAAGAACCTTGTGAAAAACTGCGTCCAGCTGCAGACTCCTCTGGACCGGACCCCCGGCCGTCATCTGTCCTGGTCCTGCGGGACCAGCTCTCCGGTGAGGCCAATGGTCTGCAGGCGAACCGGACCGGCTTGCCGGGCCTCGGCCAGAACCGGCGGATGGACCATGGACATGTGGACGTTGAGGTTGTGAGGCTTCTCAAAGCGCTTGCGGCAGGTCCGGCACTCGAAAGCCAGGTCGGACTCGGCTTTGTGCTTGGTCATGTGATACTTGAGGGACGCCCGCTGGCGGCACTGGAAGCCGCAAACCTCGCACCTGCAGGACAGGGACCGGGTCAGCTTCTGGTTCTGGTCGGTACTGGGTCCAATGTTTCAGACATCGAGACTGGTGGTGGGGAGACTAAAGGAGCGCCACCATCAGTCTGATTAAGGTAATGCAGTGTTGAGCAGCTGACATCAGCTTGATAAACTCTTGGAAACTACAATTAAATTGTTCCTGTTTATTATTTTACTTATTATTTTATCCTGTTATTTTATAAAGTCCAATTAAAATAACAGAAAATAAAACTATATTTGTAGCTATGAATCTGTTTCATCAGCAGCAGGAAAACCAATTTTAATCTAAATGCTTCTTACCAATAAATTAAACAATGTTAATTACCTCCTTATTTCCTGATTGTTTTAGAAATTTAATAATTTAACTTTTTATTTTTTACATGGTTTTCATTTTAAAATTTTAGACTTTTTTTTTTTAACAAAAGTTCATCATGAATCTACACTGCCTGGCCAAAAAAAAGTCGCCACCTGGATTTAACTAAGCAAATAGGTACAAGCCTCCTATTGGATAAGTGCTGCGTAGGCGATTATCTTTCAGCTGGCAACAAGTTATTTAACCCCAGCTGATGCAATGAGTAACTCCTCATTTCTTAAACAACCATGGCAAAAGACACATCCTGTGGTCGTGGAAAAGACGTTAGTCTGTTTAAGAAGGGTCAAATCATTGGCATGCATCAAGCAGAGAAAACATCTAAGGAGATTGCAGAAACTACTAGAACTGGGTTAAGAACTGTCCAACGCATCATTAAAAACTGGAAGGATGGTGGGGAACCATCGTCTTCCAGGAAGAAATGTGGTCGGAAAAAAATCCTGAATGATCGTGATCGGCGATTACTTAAACGTTTGGTCAAATCAAATCGAAGAAAAACAACAGCAGAACTCAGGAGTATGTTTAACTGTGAACGCAAAAGAATTTCCACACACACAATGCGAAGGGAACTCAAGGGGTTGGGATTGAACAGCTGTGTAGCCGTAAGAAAACCTCTAATCAGTAAGGCTAACCAGAAAAAAGGCTTCAGTTTGCTAGGGAGCATAAAGATTGGACTCTGGAGGAATGGAAGAGGGTCATGTGGTCTGATGAGTCCAGATTTACCCTGTTCCAGAGTGATGGGCGCATCAGGGTAAGAAGAGAGGCAGGTGAAGTGATGCACCCATCATGCCTAGTGCCTACTGTACAAGCCTGTGGGGGCAGTGCTATGATCTGGGGTTGCTGCAGTTGGTCAGGTCTAGGTTCAGCAACATTGTGTGCCCAAAGAATGAGGTCAGCTGACTACCTGAATATACTGAATGACCAGGTTATTCCATCAATGGATTTTGTCTTCCCTAATGGAACGGGCATATTCCAAGATGACAATGCCAGGATTCATGGGGCTCACATTGTGAAAGAGTGGTTCAGGGAGCATGAGACATCTTTTTCACACATGGATTGGCCACCACAGAGTCCAGACCTTAACCCCATTGAGAATCTTTGGGATGTGCTGGAGAAGGCTTTGCGCAGTGGTCAGACTCTCCCATCATCAATACAAGATCTTGGTGAAAGATTAATGCAACACTGGATGGAAATAAATCTTGTGACACTGCAGAAGCTTATTGAAACAATGCCACAGCGAATGCAGGCTGTAATCAAAGCAAAAGGCGGTCCAACAAAATATTAGAGTGTGTGACCATTTTTTGGTGGCGACTTTTTTTTTGGCCAGGCAGTGTATGTGCCATATTTCTAGAGGTCACTAAAACATGAGGATGGGGGATGCGACAGGTAAAGTCCAGACATTCTATTCCTAAGGTGTGTTATAGCGCCACCACCAGGACTCACTGCAGCGGTTTGGCTCCTGAATGTCTCATCTGATGAACCGACAGGTGTTTCCGCTGCTTGAAGGTCTGACCGCACTGATCACAGATGTAGTTCCTCTCCTCTGGAAGAAACCGTTTCAATCAGCAGGAAAAATGTCAACAGGACAGAAATCTGATTCTAACCGAAAACAACAAAGTGGAAAATCTAAAAATATTAGATCTGAATTATTAAGGCCTGGAAAAGTCCTGCCGATTAAAGTACAGCAGCCTAATGGAGCCGTCACCATGACGACAGCTGATACCAGCTGCGCTCCAGAACCACCAGCAGCAGAAAGTTGTGGCTACGCTGCCTCACCTGTGTGGATGAGCTTGATGTGCCTCTGCAGGTAGCGGTCGATCATGAACACCTTGTTGCAGCCGGGATGGGGGCACGGCCGCTCCCTCATGTCCTCATGATGCTCCTTAATGTGTTTCTGAGGGGAACAAGAGCAGCGGGTCGGAACCAGAATAAGAACCAGGTCCAAACAGACTGAGGCTCTGGACCGGAACCAGACCAACGGTTCTGACCTTTAACCCGTCAGGTGCTCGGTAGACGGCGGTGCAGCCCTGGTACGGACACTTGTAGATGTTGGGAAGTTCCTCCCTTGAAAACAGCAGAACCAAATGGGTCAGAACCAAACCGGTCAGAACCGATGATGGTTTCTGGAACCTCTACGCACCCTTTGGGCCGGAACTGGTTCTTCCAACCCGGTTTGGGTCCGGGTTTCTTTCGGACTCGGGGTTCCTCCAAGTTTTTTGGGTTCTGCCTCCTCCGGGTTCTGCTGAGCCTCGAGGTTCTGGAGGAGGAGAGGACGGTCAGAACATCGGGTCAGAACCTGATTTCTACTGTGGACCAGAACCAGGAGTCCAGAACTCAGGTCCAGTTTCTAAAACATGTTTTTATGAATCGGGAAAAGTTCTGCAGGGCAGACAGCGCCAGCGTACCTCTGGTTCTGGACTGGGTCAAACATCTCCTCATCGGACCGGGCCCGGTTCTCCTGGAGCTCCTCCTCAGAGATTGCCCTGAAACCACAGAACCACATCAGTCTGACCGGTCCAAAGAGTTTGGTCCGGTAGACCTAGACGGGACCAAAGAGACTCACCTGTCCGACAGGTCGCTGTCAGCGGTCCGGTCTTGGAGCGGGCCGGGTGCCGGCGATGTCGCCTCCTCAGGAAAGCCTGGAAGAACCAACCGGACCGGACTCAGTTCCCAGTGAGCCCAGCAGGTCAGAACCGCTCAGCCCGGCCTCCTGCAGGTCTGATGAGGTTCTCACCTTCAGCCCAGTCGTCCTGGTTCTGTTGGGTTCCTGGGTCCATCCGTCCATCCAGAACTTTCTCGACTCCATCCTCCTCGTTGCTCCGCCTCCACAAGTAGCCCACCTGGTCTCCCAGGTAACCGGCGGCGGCGTTCTGAGTGTCCATGATGTAGCGGTGGCCGTCGGCGCATCCCCACACGGCCCTCAGGGAGCCCCCGCACCGCCCCTCCAGCACCTCCTTCAGGTCGGGGCAGGAAGTGCAAGCCTCGCCGTGGCGGTGCGCCCAACCCACCAGGCTGTGAAGGCACTTTGGGTCAGAGGCGAAGCATGGCGGTTCTGAAGACGGGAAGCACGGTGGTTCTGGAGGAAGAGAGACAACGGTGACGACACCAGGCAGCAGCTGGACCAGAACCAGAACCTCTGAGGGACGGGTCTCTTTACTTTCTGGCGACTCATTTGCCGGCGCGTTCGGACCCTTCAGGTTCCTCCTGGAAACAAACAAACCCGCTTCAGGTTCGGAACTTCTCTCTGTGAATCGGACCTCTAGAGACGCGATAGCCGCCTCACCGGTTCCCGGTTCCGAGCGCCGGCAGGTTGACCCTCTGCAGGAACCGCCGCAGGATGCTGTGGCACTTGTAGAACTTGGTGTGGCACCTTTTGCAGATGAAGTCTGAGAGCCGCGGATCCCGGTCCAACCGCACCCCGACCAGACGCTGGAAGTCCGAATGGAACGGGAGGGGAGACGGGGCGGCCGGGTCCAAAAGGGGCGACGGGGCAGCCGGGTCCAGGGCCCGCAGCGGCCCTGGAGGCCACCTGCTGAAGGCGTGCCTCAGACTGCGCGGGGAGAACTTTCCGTGGCAGAGACGACAGACGGCGCTGGACGTCCTTCCTGCAGGGAGACAAAACAGTGAAAATCAGACGCAGGTTGTTTCCTGTTGGATTGGAGCTGGGACGTCTGACCACTGAAGGAAAAGATCGTTTGTTGCGTTAATCCTAATCTATTCTACAACTGGTAGCGAGAAAGTTTTGTGTTCAACTCCCTGTGTTCTCTCTGGGTACTCCAGCTTCCTCCCCCTATCCAGAGTCACAGCTGTTGGGTTAGTCAGTCTCTGAACTGTCCTGTGTCTCTCTGATGGACAGGTAATAGATGATGGATGCAGCTTTTCCAAAATGAGCCAATATTTACATCCAGACTCAGGTTATTCATGTCATACCGCACCGTTATTCCAGATAAAACCTCTGCAGGTCTGAGGTCAGGTTGAACCCACCTGAACATCTGGACTTGCTCTCTGGATCTTTCTCTTCATCATCTTTTATCACACTGAAGTGTGAGTTTGTGTCCATCGCCGTCCTTTCAGGAGACAAGCCGTCTGTGGTTGAGGGGACGGTGTTCAGCAGAGTCTCTCTGTCTCCAGTCTTCCTCCCCTCACATCCATCGGCTGCTGTCTGAGGCGATGAGATCTTTAGACGCCGAGGTTTCTTCTTCATGGTTTCTGCGTTATTGGACCTTCAGATCCGAATCTTCTGCAGCCTGTAGAGAAAACGTGTCCGTGAGCCACTGACATGAAGCATCTGGAGAAAATTGGAAATTATTCCCGTTTCTGGATTTGACCTGGAGGTTTATTCAGAGACTGTAGTCCTGTATTACAGTAAATGGAGGCTGGTGGATTGGAAAGATCATAAAACAGCCTCTGATTATATCTCCAGATTTCTGAAGGTTGCTGATTTTCATCAAAACATACCGACCTGACGTCGTAGCTTAGCTTCGTTAGCTTAGCTTGGTTTTTTTTTTAGCTTAGCTTGGTTAGCTTCAGTGAGTCTGCGCAACACCAGAGTTAGAAATTAGAGCCTGCAGTTGTCATGCGCAGAGACCAGCAGCAGCTGAACATGTTTAACTGTACCACGTGACTTTCTGAGCCACTTAAACAAGCAAATAAACAAACAAAGTCCGCGGCTGCTAAGCTGCTGTAAACATCAGGACCCGGAAGTACTACCAGAGAGAGAGGGAAGGACAAACAGCTCAGAGCGCCACCTACCTGCAATACCGTTACTTCACCGGCATAATAATAAGAATATGAGAGTTATTATAGTAATAGTAATTAGAGTCCATATATAGATATAGATTATATGTTCAAGTTTATAACTTGAACATATAAATTTATAATCCAATCTCTCTAGTGTAACTGTCTGTCTCTTTCATCTGCAGCTCTATTTATGTATGGAAGCCCATTTCCACAATTTAAGTCTTCATATTTTCATGTAGTTTTTTCAGTTTATTTGCTATGCCCCGCCAACCTCTGAATACGTAGAGAGGAAATTATCACCTTTAATCATTCAAACTTTTTTAAACCCTGGACTTGACACAGAATAAGCAGTAATGCAACAATGCGACATTGATAAACAGATATTTATTTGACAACTTAAAATGAAACCGCAACCTCGGATTAACACATCTGTACTGAAGAGGATAAGGGCCACCGAAAAAATTTTAAAAAAATAATTCTGAGTTTAAAGTCAGAATTCTACGGAAGAGGATAAGGGCCACCGAGAAAAAAAAAGAATTCTTTTTTTTTCTCGGTGGCTCTTATCCTCTTCCGTACATCTGACTATAGAAGACAGATATTAATAATTTCCCTAGGAAACAACCTGCATGGCCACCGGAGGGCGCCGTGCACCTTAGTGAGCAGCCCGTGAAGCTGAAGAAGAGGAAGAGTATGGCGGACGGCGGAGGGAAGCCGCTGCAGAGCGCCATGAAGATGGCCAAGCAGGCGATCCAGCTGGAGGGGGGAGACAGGCAGCAGGTAGGCGGCTGCTCACTGGACGGCAGGATCAAAGCTCCGGGCTGAAGCCGACCGGAAGTGACGATGTATGGAATGTAAACAAACATGGGGGCGGGGGCTGTTCCAGCTGTCATGTCCAGAAAAGCCAGTAAACGGACCAGCTGGGAGCTTGACTGGTTATAATGGTCATAATGTTGGTAAAAATGGGGCGGAAGCTCCTGATGGACTGGAGAGGCTCCCTACGTTTACCCCCAGAGGTGGTAGATGTGGAGAGGCTCCCTACGTTTACCCCCAGAGGTGGTAGATGTGGAGAGGCTCCCTACATTTACCCCTAGAGGTGGTAGTTTACCCACTGATGGTAAATTTGTAGAGTATATTGATCCTCCTCCAGATCACCGGACCCTCCAGACTCTCTGACCTCTGAACCCTCTGACCTCTCTGGAGGAATCCTCTCCTTCCTCAGTCTCTTGATGGGGTAAATCTGAAACCTGCTCACATTTCTTTCCAGCTGCCTGATGAACGTAGAACTTTATTTTATTTTGGCTCAGTCGTGGTTCTTGTTCTGGTTCTGCTGGACTTCTTTCCTGTTAAAGGGGAGGTATTTTTCTCTCCACTGTCGCCCCCTGCTGGTCCAGGAGGAGTGAGTCAATGCTCTGCTGGGTTTCCTGAGATAGAACCAGTTTAACAGGTTGGAATAAAGAACTGGACTAAATGCAGATTCAGATTTATTTGTATCCCAAATGGGCAATTAACGTTTTGATCCCATTCAGTCCAATCCCGTTCCAGTGATTGAAAACTGGAATGGGATTGGACTGACTGAATATTTATGAAGATAAATCTCTTTTTTAATAAAGTAACATTTATTTTGACTTCAACTGTTTGGAGAATGTTTGTTCTGGTTATTTCTGGAGGAAATCCTCAGGTTGATCTGGTGTGAAATTCGTGTCAACGTGACCAGATGTTACAGTTGATGTGTTTCTGTCTGCAGGAAGCTTACTGCCAATACCTGCGAACCATCAACTACATTTCACACGTTCTTCTCCAAAAAGGTGAGCCTCAAAGATCTGAACTTCGCCGCATGTTAAATAATATATATATTTAGCTGCTTCATTAGTTTCATGTTCAGCAGTTTCCAGTGAGTTACTTCATTTTACATAAAGCAGACCCATTTATTGATTGATAGATGCAGTAATATTCATTATTTCCAGACTTGAAGTCATAATTTACTGACATTTATTTAATATAATCCCATCTCAGAAGAGCATGATGACCCGGATTAGCAGCTGTGTTCAGTGAAAACTGTGAGGAGGGAGAGATCCGGTTTGTTGGCTGTGACATGCTGCAGTTCCTCAGGCTTCACCTGGTTTACCTGTCCAGGTTCACTCACTTTAGAGTTTTATCGCCCTCTGGTGGAGAAAGGTGAAAATCAGGATAGATTACTAACTCAGCAGCACCAAGAACAGACAATAAGCAACATCTAGAAGTCAGATCAGTTGGGTCGATCCGCTTCACGGACCAGTACGTTACTGGGAACCACGGAGCAACCAGTAGCCACCCAGTTGGGTCGATCTGCTTCCCAGCCAGTCTGTGGCAGCGTGACTGAAGCTCACTAAAACGTCAGAAGAAGATGAGAGACGCCAGAACCAACAAAGAAGACCAGCTTGAGGTCAACCTGAAGAACCAGAACCAGAACCTGGACTTCCTGTTCAACAGAACAGAATAGAAATGTCCTTAATTGTCCCTCTGTGAGGACGTTCAGCTCCATCTTTCTAGATTATAATCTTGTATTAATTGCTGTAATTTTCAGATAACCTGAACATTTTCATTAGCTGGAGGTCAGAATTATGAAACAGGAAGAAACATCTGGAATATTTTACTTTATGACGCTCTAATCTTGTAGAATAAATTATTTAACTTTTAGAACTGAACAAGCTGAACTTTTCATAGGTTTTGTCCTGGATTATTTGTCCGTCTCGTGTGTCTCTGTCCTCAGAGACGCAGGTGGAGGTGGAGCGGATGCTGCGGCTGGCGGAGCAGTGTCTGGACCGAGCCAAGTCCTTCATAGGGAAGCGCTCTGTCCATCCTGTCCCCCCTGTCCTCCAAAACGCCTCCTGTTCTTCAGCTGACCAATCAGAGGCTGAGGCCGGTCCTAAGGCTGGAGACAGAGGTGAGTCCTCTCCTCCAATCAGAAGCAGGCCTGGCATAAACTCAGAGACCAATCACAGCTAACTTCCTCCTGGGTTAGGGCTCTGACATTGTCATCTTGTCTCTTAATGTCCCATCTTGCCCCCAGCCTCTGCTGCTGAGGGACAGGTTGACGCTTCGTCCCGGTTTGGTCTGTCAGATGATGGTGGACAGCCGTCCTCTTTCCCTCCTCCTGATGTCTTCCAGAGACAACAGACTGCAGCTTCACACGACTCCAGCAGGAAGTAAGTCCAAATCTGCTGCTGGTTCCACTGATTCCACTGGTTCTATAGACTATAGCAGACCGATGTGTCCACTGATTGTCCTCGTGTGTCCTGGATGTGTCCCCTGCAGGACGCTGACCCCGGTGGAGGAAGCGTCCCGGCAGAACCAGAAGCTTCAGGCGTCCTATGAGGCTCGTGTGGCCCGGCTGGCTCCGGGTCAGGCGTCCCAGAAAACCTCCTTGGTGAGTCTGGACCTTGCAGAACTGATCTCTGTCATCACTTCCTGTCTGAATCCCAAGGGCCAATTTACAGTTCCTGGAAAAAGTTTTCACACCCTCCCTTTATTGCTTCAGCCAGTCAGGATCGACAGGATTAAGACCTTTAATGTCAAAGTGGAAAGGTTTTCCACAGAACGTTGGTCCAGTTGGTCCAGTTGGTCCTGGGAGGAGTTCGGACCTCCTGTTGAACCTCTGCGTGAAGGAGCAGCATCTGTGGATGATGGAGCTCTTCTCCTGATCTCTGAAGTCCAGCTGATTGGACCAGGTTCTGGTTCTTTTGTCACAATCCCGATCTCGGGACCAGAACTTTGAGACCTTTGGACCAGCTCCTTCTTCACCAGAACCTTTTGGAGCAGCGTTCTTATCACTGCAGTTCTGATCCATCACTCAGAAACTGCTCCACATGAGCCAAACCTCCGAGCCGGAGGAACCAGAACCTCAGACCCATTGACGATGACCCAACCGCACAGAGAAGAACCAACAGAACCATCTGCAGAAACCCAAGATGACACCCTGAGGTTTCAGGACCAAAACCTCCAGACAATGGTCGACACTAACAGAATCAGAACCTTCTCTCTAGCGCCCCAGCGTGTTTTCTGGTGTGTTTATTGATCCATTAGGGCACAGATGTCAAACTCCAGTCCTGGAGGCCCGCTGCCCTGAAACTTTTAGATGAGCCTCTGCTGCAGCACCTGAACAGAATAATTAGGTCATTAAGGTTCTGGAGAACTGATCTACACAAGGAGGAGGTCATTAAACCGTTTCATTCCAGTGTTTTGTACCTGTGGCACATCTAAAACCTGCAGGACAGCGACTGGAGGACTGGAGTTTGACACCCCTGCATTAGGGGGCGCTGTAGCCTCAGTAACGGATGTTGGGTTCTGATGGATCCGTTCCAGTCGATGGTTCTGCCAGCAGCAGATGGACTTCAGGATATCTGAACTAGAACTCTTTGATTCTGATCCGGTCAAGATATAAGCACACTCCTCCGGGACCTGAAATGTACCAAGAGGTCCGAAACATGACTTCCGGGCTTTTATTTTGAAACTGTAGTGGTTCCGTTTCGGCGTCATTGATGAAGCTGGGGGTGAAAGGGTGGGTTCATCTGGACTCTGGGCTTATTTAACTCCAGATAAGGTCCAAGTGGCCCTGCAGAACCTCTTCTTTGTCTCATGTCTGTGGTTGGGAACCAGAGCCTGAAGAAATACCATGGTGAGCCGAACCTTTTCTCGAACCGCGGTTCCTCGCGTCTTAGATTCTATTTCTCTGGTTGTCAGAGAAATTTTGGATTAAAGGAAAATTTTCCGTTTAGTTTAGGAAAATGTTTCAGAACCAGGTAGAGCTGCGGCCATATTGGAGGAAGCTGACGATGTTCATGAAGGTAAAGTGTTGGCTAACTGCTGCAAGTCGGTTCGGTCCAGACTGACACGTGGTCCGCTGCAGACACGGTAACGAGCCTCACACAGAACCCGAACAGAACCGGAACCAAATATAGCTAGAACCGAAGTAGAAGCACTCGGAACCAGAACTACTGGTCCATAAAGTCTGAGTGCTTCCAGATTAAACGGTGAAATTCTGGTTCAGATTCCTGGAGATCTTTCAACCTTTTCCACTTCCAATCTGACCCAGTTAACCCAGTTAAACTCCAACTTCAGGTGTTCATTTAATGGGTTGAAATAATATTTATTTTTATTAAATCTTGTCGTAACTCATATTGACCAAGTATTGATGGTGCTGGGGGAAGTACGGACCTCCAGTAGCAGTCAGTTTAAAGAGGCCTCTGACTGAAGACAGTCTCGTGCTAACATGCTAACAGCTGAACATCCAGACAGCAGAGATGCTTTTCCACAGTAAGCTCTGCAGGTGTGATTCATAATTTAAGTGATTTGGGGCGGTCGTCTCTCAGCTTCTTGGTCCGGAGGTTCTCAGAGATCCAAGTTGCTGTTTGGGTTTTTCAAGGGTGTAAATCCCAACTCATTATGGGGGAACCATAAACAGGAAAATTTCTTAAGACCAATTTTGGGGGGTCGGCAAAGTTGCAGTGAAATTTAAGTAAAATGTAGTTTAGAAAGTTTTTAAACCACATTCAAGCTGCAGGACCAAAAATGACAAGTAATGCACATCAAACATGTTTTATTCTCAGTAAACAGCCTGCAGAGAAATAAAACTAAAATTCAAATGTTGCTTAGATACAGTTTGTTCAGTCTGATCTAATTTCTGCTACGCCTTTACAAACATTTAAGGCTCTAAATTAGGCCTGTCGCGATAAACGATAAATCGATTAATCATACGATAAATTAAAACTATCGACGTCATTTCAATTATCGGCATTATCATCTCTTCCGACCTTTTTCTCTTTCTGTTGATGACACCGAATGAAAAAAGGCTCAACTCCGGTTCTCTCCACTGACTCCTCCCTTCCTCATTTCCTCAGTGTAAAGCCCAGCGCGCACTACACGATCTTAGAGCTGTCGGCCGATTGTCGGCCCATTTTCAAAACCTGACAGACCCACACATTAGCCGACAGAAATCCTAGGTATAACGGTTCGGTCGTGTTCGTTCCTGCCGTGTGGTGTCCAACAATGGGCACAAAATAATGGCTACAAGTTCAGTGAACTAATTTTAAAACCAGGCATTAATCAATGCTTTACTACAATCTACCTGCAATGCATGTGGCTAGTGTCAGCGTAAAGTCCTGACTGAATGAAAATCATTATAATCTATTTACGTCACGTTAACGAAGAACAGTTGAAAAGTTACCAGGTTTATCAACTGCGGTAGCAATTTCGCTCCAACTCCTCCTCTTGTCATTTCTATATTCTTTGCATGTTGAATAAACATTAATGTTGTTTCCACATATCATCTCCAATGTCCGCTGGACTTCCGTGTCAGCTGTTTGGGATTCCCCTCCGTAATTTCCCCTCAGAAAACACGGAGGAGAATCCGCGCTTTCTGATTGGCTGCCTGTCACATTCAACAGGTGGAGTTAAAGCTTCCAGTGGAAAAACCCCTGATTTAGATCGGAGAGGCAAAGACGATCTACCGTAACACACCACACAATCTTAGAAAGACCAACGATCTAAGATTGTTGTAAGGGGAAAAATAGGAGCAAAAAATCATGTAGTGTGAATTATTGCATCAGGTAGTCGATGTGCCCATCTTCTCTATTTAAATCTAATTATTACTGAAGGGCAACATAATATACAGACTTCATAATCTGCACTCTTTTGGTTGAATGCAGTATTTATTTCCACTTTGGCTTTATGTTGTTTAGTTTTTATCAAGTACGTTTTCTGTTAATGGAGACTGAGAATCCATTTTGTTTTTGGTTGTTTTGTTTATTTAGTTTATCAGTTCCAGTGTTAAATATTCTTTTGAAAATAAAGTGTATCTATCTTTGGCAGGAAATCACATGCATTATTACGTCATTTCCATTAAATCAGTGTAAAAAGGTCTTCAAACAATATTATCGTTTATCGCAATAATTTTTTGAGACAATTAATCGCTCAGCAAAATTTGCTATTGTTACTCGTCTCTACTTATAGTGACAAATATAACAAATGATGTTTTGTTTTGTTTTTCCGTTTTTTTTTCTTCTTCTGAAGACTTTCTGCTTTCCCTTGATCTTGGAGAGCCTGCAATGACGAACAGTCAGTGAGAGAAAGAAAGGACAACCGCCGTCTTCTTCCCCAAACTCTGTCTTTATTACAAATTATTGAAATTATGAAATTATTAACATTTCCTAGAACAATCACATTCCTGTGTCCTTTCTTCTGCTACAAAAAACCACACACAGCCTTCACCTGTGTAAAAAGGTATCAACTCTCACCAATCAATCCAGAGTGCAGCGATATACATTAAAAAAACCATTTCTCAAATAAGAGGATTAATTATGTTGAATACTGCAAGAGGGAGATGTAATAATGGACAAAACCTTAAGCTTGCTCTAATGTGTTTTCAATAACTACTGTCCGACTGAATAAACTACAGTTTAATTGATTACATAGCGAGGGAGAAAAAGTAAAGTCTATAGTAATAATAATAATAATAACAATAATCATAATAATAATAACTCCTTTTTAACAGATAAACAACACAATGTATCTCAGGGTACCAATGTTTAATCGGGGAGTGGAACGGAGCTAAAAAAAAAAGATACACGTAGCGATCTTCAGAACGGCCGTTATGCGACCGTTGTAGCTAAAATGTAGCTAACTGCGATCCTAACAAATCCTTTTTTTCTTTATTTATTTTCAATGTTTCAGCACATCTATCAATCAAATTACAAATCATATCCAAATATACATTGTTACTCCACATTTTTAAAGGGGGGGCAGCCCTCACCAGCGGGACAGCCCTCACCAGCTTCACACTACTAACCTGTAATGACGAACAGTCAGTGAGAGAAAGAAAGGACAACCGCCGTCTTCTTCCCCAAACTCTGTCTGAAGAGCGAGGGGCGGGGCTCCTCAATTCCGGTCTCCTGGTGAGACGTTGCCCGAACCTTCGTTACCCCTTTTTCTTTTTTTTTTTTTTTTTTTAAAAACCCATATATGTAATTAGTTGCAATACTATTAATTTCTGTGTGGTGGCGTATATTTTCTTAAACAGTTTTTCTGGACTATCACCAAGTGATAATTAAATTCTCCCACTTTATGGTGTATCACACTATCGTGACAGGCCTACTCTAAATGAAAAAGTTTTAATGAGTAACTGATCGTTTTATTGAAATGGCTCCCAATACAAGTTATGAGCTGTTTAAATTATAACTTAAGTTGCTTTATTTTTAAGCCTTTTTTAGTTTTTCTATGTCCTTGGTGACTTAGAACCAGCAGGTAGATAGAAATTAATATCTGGGAGGTATTATAACTGAAACACTTAAAGCACCAGGGTTTATATAGAAAAATATTCAGATCCTATTTTGTGTTTTTAAAGGCTCTACGTTGAAGAGAGTGAGAAATAAAGTTATAACTTTTAGTTTTTTTCTATCTGTTCTGGGCTCCCACTCTGAGCTGGTCCACTTCCTCAGCCCCTCCTCCAGTTTCAAACTCTAATTAACTAAAAGTTAAAGAGCTAAATATGAATGAGATGTTTACTACCTTTGACAAAAAAGCTTAAAGTCTATGAAAGCAAAGTAGCAGTTTTGCTAATAAGGCAGCTCATCATGATTCAGCCAAAGTAATGAAATTACTGCAGTCTGATTTTTATTGTTAATGTGTTTCTTCTTTTTGAGCAGTAAAAGTAAATAAAAGGTGTTACATGTCTTTTGCTTTAAGTATTTACTTACTGAAAGGTTTTATGTTTGTGCTGCAGAGCCACAGCTAACAGCTAACAGCTAGCTCCTCCCTCCAGTGGTTCTGCCAGCTGGTACCGTTCAGCTGCTGTTGCTCCTCCCACACTTTGGACTGAACCATTGTTCTAGTAATGGAGGGGGGACCTAAAAATTCATTCTTATTTTTTCCTGAGATAAATGGCAGATTTATTTAGTTTTTTGTTTTATTTTTCTTTTCATATTGATATTATTTAAATGCAAATGTTTCTTCAATGGCTTTTTTTGGGGGGACAATTCTAGACTTTTATAAGATTGGGGGTCCGGACCCCCCCGACTCTCCGGGATTTACGCCTATGGATTAATATATTTGCATGAGCATGGTTGTTATTAAATTTATTTACATTCAGTCATATTGAATTACTTACATCACTCATATATATATATATATATATATATATATATATATATATATATATATATATATATATATATATATATATATATATATAATAAACTATCTCTTATGGTTATATTTGTGTTATTAATATTTAACACCTTTGATGGAGTAGCTTGTCAACAAATAAGCAATTTCCCGTTGGCGATCAATAAAGTATATTTTATTCTATTCTTTTCAAAACAAAATGCATCAAAGATCAAGATTCCTGTCAAAGTTGGGCTTTTTATTGGCAACAAACTGGAAAATGAATTCCTTTTGGCTGATGGAACGGTAGAGAATACTCACCCCTTAAATAATAAACGATTGTTTTATACATTTCTAAAACCTGATGACAGATTGTGAGCGATTTCCAACACCGAGTCACTGGGAGGTGACAGACCTGGTGACGCCCTCCAGCCAGTGACAGACTGTTTTTAGGAGGGTCGAGGGTTTTAGGGGTTTTAGGGGTTTTAGGGGGTTTTAGGAGGACTTGATGGATTTTCTCTGTTTTCTGATGAAGCGATCAGTAATCTGATTACCTAAAAGCATTTTTCATCTTCAGATGCTGCATTTGATGAAACAGAGCAGTGACCTCACTCCTGCAGCACCTGGTGGATCTAAAGTGCTGCTGACCTCTGACCTTTGTGGCCCAGATGCACGCGTTTCAGGCGCTATGGTGTTTGTTCTGGTTATCTGGAGTTTAGTGTGGATGATGGCTGCTGCGATATTTGGGTTCTTCTCCTAACGATCGACACACTTTGAATCTGCTGCTCTGTTTACCTTCATCTGCAGTTTTACACTTGATTTTGTTGTTTGACATGAAAATATGAAACAATGTTCAATTCATTTATTCATATTGGTCATCATTATTCCGGATTATTTTGGGACTCTGGGCTGCGGCTAAACCTCCTGCTGTTGCAGAACCGGTTCTGAGAGTCGCTGCCAACGTTTTGTTTGGAACCGGTCCGGATCGTTCTCTGGACTTTCATTAACTCATCAACTGATGGAGACTCAGTTTCTGTTTTTATTCCACTTTTGTTTGCTGGATTTCTGCTGATTGCTCCTTATTCTCTGTCGTGTTTTTGTCACAAATTAAAATGTAATAAAGATAATAGAAATATTTATGTTGTGTTTCCTGTTTTCATTGTTTAAGGAAAATGGATCTCTGGTTTCTGTCTGGACACTGAACCGTGTTTAGGAATCTGGTTCTCTCTGCTTTTAAAAGTTTGTTTCAAATGTCTGAGTTTTGGATATAAATGTTTATCAAAAATATCTTTCTGCTGCAGACGCTTTCTCTGCAGCGGCAGATGATGGAGAATCTGATCATCGCCAGAGCCAGACAGGACGCCGTATCCTTTCACCGAGCGCTGCCAAGATGGAGTTAAAATCTGCTGCTTTCTAGAACTTGAGCTGCTTTAATATCCAGACGAGGGAAGCCAGTTATCGATTGAGTTATAAAAAAAAAATCAATGAGCCTGATCATCTTTCCATAACAGAACGGGCTAAATTTATCATAACATGCTGAGTTAAAAACATCATCAAAATTTTTACTTTTTTTTTGTCAGTTTTATTAAATACTGACTGAACAACCAGAAATTCTCACATAATTAAACTTAGACCTATTTATAAAATAGAGCTAAATAGAATAACGATTAGATTTCCAAAGTATCTCAAATGATTTGTCATCTGAAGCGTTCATAATTACACTTTTAAGATTTCACACATTTATGACTCATCAGAACTACATTTGTGGATGTTAAGCCCCCTGAGCCGTCCAAACTGTTGCCTGCAGAATTTTTGGGTTTCCGGTACAAAATAGTCTGAAAATGCCACAATGGAGAAAGAGCTCAGCGTTACAAGATATGATAACACTAACTTTGTGATTGAAGACTGCTTCAGAAATCTGCAGATTCCTATTTGTCCTCTTCCAACAGCCATTGCACTTAAAAACAGAAGAGACAAATTTTCAGAAATCATTTTTCATTGAAATTTTAAAATCTGCATAAATCTAAAAGATTTAAGATACCTTGATTTAGAATTATGACTGGTCAGAAAAAAGAAGGATATCATAAATTTACTTTGACTAGTCCTCTTGCAATAGATACATGAAATGTGCATTTCTTGAATTGAAGCCTCCAAACACTCCAATAGTAAATCTGTCAGAATGGAATTAGAGAAATCTTCATGAACTAAAACATTTATTCATAAACCAGTTTCAGAGATCAGGGATGTGAGTGAAGCAGATTTTATGCTAAAGCAGCTTGCCACAGTCGGTGGGCAGTAGAGCTTTTTGTTCTGAACTTTGACCTTTCCTCAACGTGAAGAGCAGCTGCAGAGGAAGGTGGAGGAGAGGAGGCAGAGGCTGCAGGACGAAGCTAACAGGTAGCAGCACATCATCATCCTCACCTGGGGTGGGGGGAGCGTCCAGCTGCTCGTTTCTGCCTGGCTGGTCAGATGCGATCCAAAGATCGCTCTGTTATCTGTTGGTTTGGTCTGATGTAACTCTGGGTTCAGTTTGGGATTCCGTATCCGCCCAGCGTTCCCAGCATTCCCAGTTCCACTGGAAGCTGCAGTGGCACCTGTAAACTTTAGCAGTCGCATATTTGCATATTTGTGGCTATAAAGAAATCAACCTGGTTATAGTTGATTAATCAGGTTCTGGTCTAATCAATCAACCAATCAATCAAGCTTATTAGTACATGTCAGCAGCAAGGCGCTCAGATTGATTTACGTCAATGAACCCAAAAATAGAAAGTTGCTCAGCCACACAGTTGGCAACTGAACACGTCGATGAGACGTCAACAGAATCTCATCAGATTATTGATCAGCGTTTCATTGATTATGGTTCAACAGCAGCTTCTAGTCTTAAAGGATCTCAGGGTTTCAGATGTTTTGCAGTTTGCTGGAAGTTTGTTCCAGAACTGTGGTGCATAGAAGCTGAATGCTGCTTCTCCATGTTTGGTTCTGGTTCTGATGCAGAGCAGAACCAGAAGACCTGAGAAGTCTGCTGGTTGATCCAGGAGCGGATCTCTCAGGCCTCTCAGGAGCCTGGATAATCTGATCTAATCTGGTATAATCTGATCTAATCTGGTATAATCTGATCTAATCTGGTATAATCTGATCTAATCTGGTCTGTTTGGTCTCAACAGGAGGTTTGCTGCCTCTGGAGCACTGACTGCAGAGGAGCAGGAGCAGCGGCTCCTCTACTCCCGGGTTCTGGAGTACGAACTGGACCACGTGAGTGACCCGGCATATCATTATGACCAGCTGGCTCAGCAGAACGTCTCGGTACCAACCGTGTTCTGCTCTAGTTGGGATGGGTCCATCTGCTAGAGGTTCTGCTGGGCCCAGAGTGGTCTGGCTAAAGGCGGTTCTGGTTCTAGGACTGGCCCAAACAGTGGAGAACCAACATCAAGAAGAACCCGGACTCCTCGCTGGTTCTGGATCTGCTCTCCTACCTGCTCAGGTGATTATGGGATATATCTATATCTATATATCTATATCTGAGTCTGGAGTGATGATCCTGGTTTCTTCCAGGTCTGATCATCCACTAGTGGAGCTACTGAGGAAACATCAGTTCAGGATCTACAACCAGCTCTACCCCATCGTCACCCAGAGCCTTCCTCAGAGTCTTCCTCAGAGCCCCGCCCTGCTGCTCAGGTCTTCTCGCAGCGTCCACGCCCGGCTCTCTCCAGGTGAAACATCCAGTTGGGTTAGGGTTAAAGTTGGGCGTCGACCCGCTGAGATGATGTGGGGCGTCGCAGATTGTTGCCACGGCGACCGTCGCAGCAGGTCATCGTCTCAGCGGGTCGGTGGTGAATGTTGTGTGTCGACCCGTCACAGAGCGACAACCGACCGGAACCGGCAGCTCTCTGGACGGCGAGGATCCTGTGCAGCGGGACGACTCCTTCGAGGACCTGGAGCACTTCCTGTCCCAGCTGGACTGTGGCGACCTGCGGGCGGAGCTGACCTTTGACCCCTCCATTGAGCTGGAGCAGCTGGAGCTCAGAGCTCTAAAAGAACACCTGAAGGCCATCGTCAGAGACGTCCACGGAGCCGTCGGTGAGCTGATCGACCGATTATTGATCGATGGATCTGAATATTGATCCTGAGCTTCGGTTCTAGATCAGCTGCTGTCGCTCTGCCTGCTCTCCTTCGACTGCCTGAACACGGCGACCTTTAAGGATCTGAGTCTGGGCTGCATCGAGGAGGCCTTCTTCACGCCGCTGTGGAGCCCCCTGCTGGCTCTCTTCAGGTATTACATCTGTCTTCTGCTGGGCCGGGTGGGCAGCTCCGCCCCGCCCCGCCCTGCGGCTCCGCCCCGCTCTGCCCTCCAGCCAGTGACAGAAAGTTTCTCTGGTTTATGGAAATCAGCCTAAACTCAGTTTTAGTTTCTTCCTGGGCAGCCGGCAGACGTTGCGTCGCATGGCGGCGTTTTCAGGGTTATCGTAAGGTTGCCAACTTTCTCATAAATTGGTTGTCTAATTAAAATCTTGACAAATTCTCCCGGTAGAAATGGACTGGAACCAGGCCTGTCACGATAACAAATTTTACTGAGAGATTAATTGTCTCAAAAATTATTGCGATAAACAATAATATTGTTTGAAGACCATTTTAAACTGATTTAATGGAAATGACGTAATAATGCAAACAATATCCTGCAAAAATAGATGCAATTTATTTTCAAAAGAACATTAAACACTTTAACTGGTGAAAAAAAATAAAAATGAAATGGATTCTCAGTCTCCATTAGCAAAAAATGGGCTTGAATAAAAACTAAACAACATCAAATCAAAGTGGAAATAAAAACTACATTAAACCAAAAGAGTGCAGGTTATGAAGTCTGTACACCATGTTGCCCTTCAATAATCAATAGGTTTAGATAAAGACGGTCATATCAGACTCCTGATGCGATATTTCTCTCCTCCCTTAAGCCAACGTCAAACAACACGATTTTGTTTTTTGCCCCGATTTTCCCCTTATGACAATCTTACTGATCGGGTCCAGTCGGTAGAACATCGGGACCGCTCCGATCTAAATCAGTCATATTCAACATGTTGGATTGTCTTGGCCAGTTTATCACTGGTTTTCCCCGACTGGGAGCGAGAACGCAGCCTGTTGAATGTGACAGGTAGCCAATCAGAAAGCGCGGAGGGGAATCCCAAACAGCTGACACGGCGCAACCCGAAGTCCAGCGGACATCAGAGATGATATGTGGAAACATTAATGTTTATTCAACATTTCGTGTAAAGAATATCCACAGAAATGACAGGAAGAGGAGTTGGAGTGAAACTGGTACCGCAGTTGATGAACCCGGTAACTTTTCAGCTGTTCATCATTAAAGTGACATAAATAGTGTAATGACTATTTATCCAAAACACAAATTCAAAAATCAAAAAACTTAAAACTTAAAGGTGATCAAAACAAAAGGTGAATTCAACTCAAATAATCACTGATGCACTGTGGATTCTGTCTTATGCAGCCAAAAGATCAAAAAAGGTCAAAATGCAGTTCTTTGTTTTATTCCACAGTTCAGACAAAACAAGTTATAAGCTGATAGACTGATGACAAACTGGCGGACTGGGACTGGGACTGGGACTGGTAAAAACCCATATGACCACCCACATGCATAATGAGCTACCTATTTATACCTTGAAACAGCCACGTCCCAAACTGAAATTAATTAACTAATTAAGTGAATCACTAGCCAAAAACCTAAATAACAAATTAAACAAAAATTCTAATTATAAATCAGCTAGAAAATAAGCAAAAAAAACAAACAAATAAACTAAATAATCTAAATTCTAAGATTTAACTGAAAATGGAGAAATGGCTTCTACAAATAGGTTCTAATGATTTTCATTCATTCAGGACTTTATGCTGACACTGACCACATGCACTGCAGGTCGAGTCCAGTAAACGTTGATTAATGCTGGTTTTAAAATGACTTAACTGGAGCCATTATTTTGTGCCCATTGTTCTCAATGTAATTTTAAACATTAAAAATACTAATTAACTGATGAAACTTAAACACACAAATGGTAAAGACGAAAAAACAGAATAACTCACCTCCACATCATAGTGCAGCAAATGAAGCCCCGTCCGCCACTCTTTTATACAACGCCTTTTCGTTTTGTTACATCTTTTAAAATAAGTTCATAAACTATCGTTGTTGCTTCTTCGTCATCAGCCGTGTTTGTTTACATTAATTCACGTGTGACTTCGAGGCTTTTGATGGGATTTTCTGTCTGAAACCTGAATGCAGGTGAGAGAAACCGGTTCGAATGTGGTGTGTTGATCATGCCGTGTGGCTGGACCTATGGCCCGGTTGAACCCGATCAGATCTGATCAAACCCGATCAGATCTGATCAAACCCGATCAAATCTGGTCGAATCCGATCAGATCTGATCAAACCCAATCAAACCTGATCAAACCTGACACACCTACGATTTCCTGTGGGTTACTGTTTGGTCTCTCAGGTTTTGAAAATGGGCCGACGATTGTAAAATGGTGGACTGGACATCACACTAAGGAAATGCGCCGGAGTTGAGCCTTTTTTCTTCCAGTGTCGTCAACAGAAAGAGAAAAAGAAGAAACGGTAAAGCTGATAATTAAAATGAGGTCGATAGTTTAATTTATCCTGCGATTAATAGATTTATTGTTTATGGCGACAGGCCTAATCTAAATCACCATCAGATGTTTTTATTTGAAAAAGTATTCACATCCTCTGTATGTACAGCCGGTTCTCAGCTTCCTGATGGCGTAGAAATAAAAAATCATCTTTGATTGTCGGCGCTCTGGGTGTTAACGAGGCTTTAGCCCCGCCCCCCCACCACTGACTGGCTTATCTACTTAGAAATATGCATTCTAGAAGTTTCCTGCTTTTGTTCCATTTCCAGCTGCACTGTGAGCCTTTAAGGAGTCGCCTGTGACCCCTGGCCTTTGGTGGATTTAAACCATTCAAAATTACAACATATTAGACGACGTTTTCTTTCAACACCATGTAAATAGCGATTTTATTTTAGGTGCTGCAGCTTCTAGGTGCATGTGGTGACAGTATGGCTTCTCTCGGTGCGAAGTAGAAACTGTCAGAGCCTGGAGGTGGGTCTAAGCGCTGCCAATCAGGTATGTGTGCCCGCCCCTCCAACCTGATGGGAGAGGTGAAAAGGAAAAATGGAGGAAAGCTGACAGATCCAGGAAGACTGAGGTGCTGATACTAAATACTGCCAGGAAGAGGCTGAATATTTGTCCAGTCAGAGTTTATGCTCCATATTTATCCGTTTAATCTGCAGGGATTAGCAGCTTTATTGGGATTATTTTTTGCTCCTGACTGCAGGGTGAAAAGTTTTCCTGCATCCTGTGTTCCTCAGGCGAGTCCTCCGGGAGCGAGAGCTTCTCTTCCAGAGGAACATGGCGCTGTACTGCAGCGCCTCGCCAGCAGAGGTCGGTGTTCCCCTCAAACTGTTCCCCCAGGACCCCGGCGCGCTCCAAGGTTCCTACCCCTACCAGGTGGCGGTGCAGGAGCTGAAGCTGCTGGTGCGGGACCGCTGCCCTCAGAGGAAGCTGGACTGCGTAGGTGAGATTAAACCAGATTATAATCTGGAGATCCAGCTGCTCCTAAATCTGGTTCTGGTTCTGTCTGGGGAAAGCCTGGTATCCTAGGAACAGCCTGAATGCAACCCAGTTTGGGTCTACAGCGGTTCTGGTTCTGAGTCGGAGCTGAGTGGTTTGGTTTGGAACCACAGAACCGGACCGCAAGGTGCTGCTGGAAATGTCTGATCTCAGGAGAAGCAGAACTCTCTTGGTTCTGATCCGGTTTCCCTCCATGTTTGGTTCTTTTACAAAAAGTTCTTAGCAAGTCGGGTCAGTCCATTTCAGAACCTGCAGCTGCTTCTGCTGATCTGGAACCGGCACTGTGGAGGTTCTGTTGGGCCAACATGAAACCCAAACCCGACCTATCAGAACCAGGATGTTGAAGAGTAAGAAACCAAACTGGTTCTTCCTATGAGGTCAGTGGAGGCCCGGCAGAACCACCGGCCCGGCAGCGCCGCTCCTTGCTCTGTCGACCGGTTCTTCAGAACCGTGAATCGGACCCACTTACCGGTTCTGTTCTGTTTGTGTCTCAGTGCGGACGCTGCGGCTGATCTGCGGCTGTGCCGAGGATTACCGGAACCAGCAGGGGGGCGGAGCCTCCCGGGCCGCCGCCATGTGAGTAACGTGCCAGGCCGGCGCCGGCCCGGTTAGAGTAAACAGTCTTTCTTGTCTTTGACCTCGTTGAGCTTCGGACTCCTTCAGCCGTGAAATTGGTTCTGAAAGGCCGCCAGCGCCGTCTGGGGCTCCGTGACCCAGCAGCGCCGCTGTCGGGTCTCATCAGAATCACTCGGCCCGGCCCAGCAGGAACCGCCCCGGTTCTGGAGCTGCCCCCTCCCCCGCTGGCCCGGCCTGAAACTGGGTCGCCGCGTCTGAAGCAGGAGGTCAACGAGGCCGTTGGAGCGGGAAGAAGAGGGCGACCCGGCAGAACCATAAAACCCAGTAGAACCCAAATAAACTCTGAACTTGGTCCTCACTTTTCTAGAGGGGATTAATAATCTGAACTAATAATTTCTAATCTCTTTTCTGGAGTTGTAATTTAAGACCAGATTTAGCTTTCATTATAGTTATTTTATTAATCAATTACTGTATTGATTAATCAGGTAATAATTAGATTTTTCTGTTAACCATTTAATCCTTTTTTAGACATTAGAAATAGAGAAAAGCTGCTAACCCGGCACCAGGGGGCGCTAGACCAGCTCAGCTTCATTGTTTCAGTTCTTCTGGCCAGCAGCGTCTTCAAAGCCTCTGTGCTCCAGTTAATGATTAATGAATTAATTGACGGTTATTTCAATAATGACGACGAACCGTTTCAGCTCCCCTCTGTCCCCTCAGCGGCGCCGATGACCTGCTGCCCATCCTGTCCTTCGTGGCGCTGCGCTGCCAGTGTCCCCAGCTGCTGTCGGAGTGCGCCGCCCTGGAGGAGTTCATCCATGAGAGGCGAGTCGTCGTCATGGAAACGGCTAACAGTCTATCAGAACGTTGACATGTTTTCTTCTGACTCTTTGCTACAGATCTTCTGTGTCCCGCCATCAAGTCTAAAACCATTTCCTGCTTGTTTATTGACCAACTTCCTGTTGTCTTCCCAGCTTCCTGATTGGTGAGGAGGGTTACTGTCTCACCTCCCTGCAGAGCGCTCTGGCCTACGTTGAGTCTCTTCCAGCAAGAGCTGACCTTGCTGACCCCGAGTAACGCCCCCGACCTGCGGAGCCGCCACAGGTACCAGCTGGCCTCTGATTGGCCAGACGGAGATGAGGTCATGACCTTTGCTCTGGAGGCTCCTGGATATCAGGAAGAACTTACTGCTGGCTGTTCTGAGCATGCTCAGTAGGGGCTGAGAAACGGGAAGCACTGCAGCCGGACTGGACCGGACCGGACCGGACTGGGGGAGGGGCTGCTTCGGCGTTTCTTCTACTTTTCCAGGTTGTTCCTCATCTTCCTCACTCTTCATCGTTTTCTGACGCTGCAGCTTTTGGCTCCGCCTCCCAGACAATCGGAAGACTCCAGGTGTCAACTGGTTTTTCTTCCCCCTGCAGGACATTTCAATAATTCCTCTGCAAACATGATCACCTGGTTGGTGGGCGGAGCCTGAGCTGGAGAGAAACATTCAGGAAATAAAGCAGCAGCAGATCTGAGGCCTGTAATCCAGACTTTACTGGATTATTCAGTCAAAACATGGGAGTTAAACGCTGCTGCAGATTACTGTTTGAAACTACAGGAAGTCTGATAATCCTGCTGATGATCTATCCGGGTCACCATGTTGGTGAACGGCATCGTGGGTAATCTGCTTGCAGTGGATGTGATGACAGAGCAGATTCTGGGTGACCTTCAGGATGACCTCTGAGGCCTACGTCGGTCCGGAGGAGCTGAAGGGAATCTTGGTTTTGTTTTTTATTTTTTCCCAGAATTTAGTTTCTTCTCCTCTAGTTTTTATTCAATTCACCAGGACCTGTCCAGAGGTCGGAGGTCATTAAATCAATCAGGTAACTTTGTATTTTATTGTTTAGTTTTAAATCAGACCAGTTTATACATCCCAAAGATTCATTTAGTTCATTTTTTATTCTCAATTGTTTAAGAAGCAAAAATCTAAAAATAATTTCTGGTCCAAAGAGCAGAAACCGGTTTTAGTTTCTGGTTCCGAGATACAGAACGGACCCAGAGTGAAGAACCGGTACCAGTAAACTGGTGCAACTGGGAGAACCTGCTGGAATATTTCTGCATCGTTTTTATTTAAGATGTTTTCAAAAGACAGAAAATCCTGTTTCCAGTTGTAACATTCAAAACGTTCAGATGTTAAAGATCCTGTGATTTTACTCTAAACTGTACTGGGAATGTTTCTGAAATAATGCATCTTTGTGAGAAGAGTTAACAAGATAAATTGTTTAACTATTAAACAGCTTGTTTATTTATCTCTCTCTGGGTGATTTCCAGTTTAAACCGTCTCGTCCAGCCAGACGTCTAATTTTCTTACTTTGGGAGGAAGAAATCCTTCAGCTGTTAATTTTTCAGCGAGTAGGAGTCCAGCTGTTCATAGCGGAGGGCAGTTATTAATAAAACTTGTAATTTAGGTCAAAATGACTGGGCTCCACCTTTTCAAAAATTATCATGGAAAAATATGTAATAAAATTTATATTTCTATTTTCACCCTGTGGTTTGTACTATAAAGTATTTATTTTTCATTTAGCTTTACCAATTTTGATCATTTTTTTTCTTGAAAATCGCTGAATTTTCTTAATTTCCCTCTCAAATGCTCAGAAGCTCAGCAGGAAGCCGAGCTTCACCTGGGACTGATCAACCTCTCACTAACTGCACTGGCTGCCATTCTGACAGCATGTTCCTCCTGCCTGTACGTCGCTAATAAAATGACTTAAAAAGTTTTAATATATAAACTGATTTTCCATCATTTGGCTTATGTATATAATGCACAGTGGAAGTAGGCAGAAAAAGACCAAAATATAATTTGAGTCTAGTTTTATTCTCAACATCTTCCAATCCAAACCAAAAACAGAATGTAGTAAAACAGTTGGTGTCTTCTCATCTCACCTTCTCCCCTTCACAATAAAAGCATATTTTCGGGGGTGAAATATATACATTGTATCTGCCACACAGGCCCTCCTGTGTGCCCCCTGCCACACAGGGGGCCACAAACACACAGAATGTCACAAACACAAAAACACACAACATGTGAAACAATGTCACATTGTTGTTTGTTGTATGTTTCTTTACATAAAAGAAAACACACAAAGGAAAAACTAAACAGCAGCAACAAACAAAACAATTGAAATACCTAACGGTAACGACTAGAGAGTTTAATAAGTCGGCTGCCACGGCTTCTTTTCACAGGAACGGGTTGAAACTGAAACAGACTCTCCAGATCGACTGCTACCAAACTGTCCACCTGAGGGGACAAACCAGCTGGAAGGGGACAACCTGGAAGAGTTTGTAAAGAAACTGGAAGACGACCACGGCGAGGCGGCTGAGCCAACTGGGTCCCTGGTAACACATGAGCTGGCTTCAAACGGTCCACCAAAATACTCTCCTGATTACCCCCCAACTCCACCAAAACATCCTTAGGTCTCCAAAACACGGAATGGACCATCGTAAGGAGGCTGAAGTGGTGAGCGGTGTGAGTCATGGCGGATAAATACTGTACATACTCGGCAGACATCAGGTCCTTTGGCACAAACACCTGAGGAAGGCAGTGATGTGCTGCCAACGGGGCGAAAGATCTAGATTCCCCATTTTGAACTGTTCTACTGCCCTGGGAATCAACCGAACCCACTGGACCCGGAAGAAATTCCCCTGGTACCCTCAAAGGCTGGCCCAGGACCAACGCAGCTGAAGAAAACTGCAGGTCCTCTTTTGGAGCCGAACGCAGGCCCAACAGAACCCAAGGTAGGCGATCTGTCCAGCTATTATCCACCAACGAGGCCCGTAATGCTGCCTTCATTGTGCAGTGGAACCTGTCACACTGACCGTTGGTCTGCGGATGGTAGGCAGCAGAACGGTGGAGTTTAACCCCAAGGCTCTCTGTCACTGCAGTCCACAACTCTGACGTGAACTGGTGACCTCTGTCAGAGGTCAAGTCCAATGGCACACCAAACTGGGACAACCAGGAGGAGATAAATGCCCGAGGCACATGAACCAAAGTGGTTGATGACAGTGGAACTGCCTCCAGCCACCGAGTAGTTCTGTCCACCATCGTCAGGAGATGGGTAAAACCTCTAGAAGGTGAAAGCGGCCCCACTAAGTCCACATGCACATGTTCAAACTTCCATTGCGGAACAGGAAAGTGCTCCAGTGGAGCCTTAGTGTGCCTGTAGCCGGGGCATCTTGTCCCGGAAGTATAGTGCGGTGCATTCTTCCTCTTGCCCATATTTGGAAGACTCTGTGACAGAGCGCAGCTGGTTCGTTAGCGAGACAGGTAATTAGCAGTTACATTTAAAAGCAGGTAGATCGCTGAGGAGATCAGATCCCAGGCTGATGATTCCTGCAGAGGTTTGTTTAACATCAAGCTTGAGGTGGGTTTAGAATTACACTCAACAAAAATATAAACGCAACACTTTTGTTTTTGCTCCCATTTTTCATGAGATGGACTCAAAGAGCTAGAATTAATTCCAGATAAACAATATTACCATTTCTTTCAAATGTTGTCCACAAATCTGTCTAAATGTTTGATAGTGAGCACTTCTGCTTTGCTGAGATAATCCATCCCACCTCACAGGTGTGCCACATCAAGATGCTGATCTGACATCATGATTAGTGCACAGGTGTACCTTATACTGCCCACAATAAAAGGCCACTCTGAAATGCGCAGTTTTGTCTCGCAGCAAAATGCCACAGATGTCGCAAGCATTGAGGGAGCATGCAATTGGCATGCTGACAGCAGGAATGTCAACCAGATGTGTTGCTCGTGCATTGAATGTTCATTTCTCCACCATAAGCCGTCTCCAAAGGCGTTTCAGAGAATATGGCAGTACATCCAACCGGCCTCACAACCGCAGACCACGTGTAACCACACCAGCCCAGGACCTCCACATCCTGCAGGTTCACCTCCAAGATCGTCTGAGACCAGCCACTCAGACAGCTGCTGAAACAATTGGTTTGCATAACCAAAGAATTTCTGCACAAACTGTCAAAAACCGTCTCAGGGAAGCTCAACTGCATGCTTGTCATTCTCATCGGGGTCTTAACCTGACTCCAGACAAGATAATTGATCTTTTACGGTGCCAGTAATGCCGAAATTAATAGTAAATTATAAAGACTGTGGTATTCTGATTTAGTAATGTAATTTTATTAGTTGTGTTACCACCCCACGCCACTAGAGGCAGTATCAGGCCCGAAAAGATGCGACTAAGGAGTAGATTTAGAAGTAAACAGAAAGCTACAGAATTTGTTAAAAACTGTGAGCTGCGCTGAAGTAAATAAAAGAGAGAAGTTCAAATACATGCTGAGAGTGAAAATCCTTCCTAAAGGTGAAGATATATCACAGATTTCAAAAGAAAATAAAAACGGGAGAAACGGATAATATAGGTAATAGCGCCCCCTTCACTTCCGGAGTGCAATGGTCCCGCTTCCAAATAAGGTCTGAGACTGACAGCGGTCCGTCCCGCCCTTCCTGTTTGCTTCAGCGAGGTCCTTCTCACATTTGCTGGTTTTGTTCCAGAGGTTTTCCCTGCCACCCACAAGTGAGAGAAGTCGCTGGAAACAGAGAGTTTTTCAGCATGTCCCCAATTATTTCCTAGACATTATTTCTTTGTGCAAATGCATAAATACAAAGTCTAAACATGAAGCTGCTGGAAATCTACTTGCAGTAAATCAAACATGAACTGGATGTGCGCTTTTATTGTGAAAAGAGTACGTAAAAGGGGGAGAACCGTAATGTCTTGAGCTGTTGCGCACGTGAATATTGTGTGCGGACCGGCTTTTCGAAGAGGCGGCTAGCTTTACCGCAGTGCTTTACTAGCTAGCTTCTGTAAATCCCGCCATCTGTGAGCCCAACCAGGTGAGCTAACGAAAAATGAACTAACTGGAACAAGAAGTCATGAAGAAACTGACAGAAACAACTTGGGAAAAGAATTTCCGTTGCTCTGTTCAGTCCTGCCGATCCGAACTACCGACCGTCATGATTTAGTGACGTAGCTGCAAAGGGTTAATAGGTGCTGAAGGCACAAAAGGATTTCTCTCCTGCCTCCCTGATGTTGCCTCACGATGTCATCGCATTTACGTCATGATGTCATCGCATGTGAGCGGTTTCTGGAGGAAACATCTACAGCTTGGTCGATCTCTGACATGCAGAGGTGGATCAGAGCAACTATTTGTGATGGAAACATTTTATAAGAGACCTTGACTCAAATTGGGTCATCCAACCAGAACCGGACCGGACCGGACCGGATTCCTTCCCAGCAGCGAGAAGCAGAGACCCGTTCTGCTGCAGGAGCAGTTCCTGGTTCTGGCCGTCCCCTCCATCTGGAGCTAAACCCCCTGAGGCCGCAGCCGACTGCAGATGGAAACTCGAACCGCAGTGAAGTTAGTTTCAAGTTGGATATTCGATATTCGAGCTCCGCGGAGTAAGCGGCGTTTAGCTCAAGGTTGATCCGATTTATGAACGCTACTGTCGGCCAGCGGTTCTCCACCGCTCCCGGCCGCAGCGCCCGAAGGTTCACTTAGGGACTATCAACAAATTACTGAACCTAACATTCCTGTCAAAGAAATATAATGTTTTCTTCAATAGCTTCCAGGTCATTTGACCTATTGACTCAAAATCACTTTGAAATAATTCTAATAGTCTCTTTAGATGAGGCACAGTCATTTGTTTTCCATTTTTAGCCATTTTCCATTTTTTAGGAATTTTTTTCTTCAAAATTGAGGGTTTTTCTTCAATAGCTTCAAGGTCATGTGACCTATTGATTCAAAATCACTTTGAACTTGTTCTACCAGTCTGTATAGATGAGGCACAGTCATTTGTTTTCCATTTTTAGCCATTTTCCATTTTTTAGGAATTTTTTTCTTCAAAATTGAGGGTTTTTATTCAATAGCTTCCAGGTCATGTGACCTATTGACTCAAAATCACTTTGGAATAATTCTAATAGTCTCTTTAGATGAGGCACAGTCATTTGTTTTCCATTTTAAATCATTTTCAATTTTTAATTAATTTATTTCATCAAAATTGAGTGTTTTTCTTCAATAGCTTCCAGGTCATGTGACCTATTGACTCAAAATCACTTTGAAATAATTCTAATAGTCCCTTTAATTGAGGCACAGACATTTGTTTTCCATTTTAAATCATTTTCCATTTTTTAGGAATTTTTTTCTTCAAAATTGAGGGTTTTTCTTCAATAGCTTCCAGGTCATGTGACCTATTGATTCAAAATCACTTTGAACTTGTTCTACCAGTCTCTTTAGATGAGGCACAGTCATTTGTTTTCCATTTTTAGCCATTTTCCATTTTTTAGAAATTTTTTTCTTCAAAATTGAGAGTTTTTCTTCAATAGCTTCCAGGTCATGTGACCTATTGACTCAAAATCACTTTGAAATAATTCTAATAGTCCCTTTAATTGAGGCACAGACATTTGTTTTCCATTTTAAATCATTTTCCATTTTTTAGGAATTTTTTTCTTCAAAATTGAGGGTTTTTCTTCAATAGCTTCCAGGTCATGTGACCTATTGATTCAAAATCACTTTGAACTTGTTCTACCAGTCTGTATAGATGAGGCACAGTCATTTGATTTCCATTTTTAGCCATTTTCCATTTTTTAGGAATTTTTTTCTTCAAAATTGAGGGTTTTTCTGCAATAGCTTCAAGGTCATGTGACCTATTGACTCAAAATCACTTTGGAATAATTCTAATAGTCTCTTTAGATGAGGCACAGTCATTTGTTTATGTTTTAATTTTATAATTTTTAGGAATCTTTTCCTTAAAGTTTAAGATTGTTGCTCAATAGCTTTCAGATAACGTCATAAAATTACTTATCAATTTGAAATGATTCCAGTACACTTTATACATCACACATAGCATCAATGCCACACAAACATATTACATTTTCATTTTCCACAGATATTTTCAAAACGTATTTCGAACAATAATGAACACAGTTTCTAGTTTTCAGATTAACTACACAATACACATTTCCAACTGCCTGTTTTTTTCTTTTGAAATTCTGTGCTCTTCATATTTATGCACAGGGCATGGTACCATCGGTCACAGTTGTCACACTGGATCTGTTCACAAATACAAGAAAATATACATGTTTAGCAGTATTGAACTTACTCATCTCCTGTCACACAGTTTGGTGTTTAATTGCTTGTCATTTATTATATAAAACATTTCATGGCTCCCAAGAGTCATTTCCTGTGTCTAATTCTGAATTTTACATTGACAACTCTTGATTTCTCACCCAGTCTGTCATTCCAGGGCCAGACCCCGGGGCTTTGTATGCAGCGCACATCGCACACCAACAGTGGTCATCAAATACTGTAATCAAGAAGAATATACAGCATATTCAAACAAGATAGATTGATAGATCGATATATATATATATAAAACAAAATAGCTAATTATTTCAGAAAATTAATTTAAAATTATTAATACTTGGAGATTATATAAAATACATTTGTAAACTAAAGTAAATTTTCTAAATTATCAATGTTGCATATCGTTTAGATATCTTTGTCTGTTTGGATTGGCACTGTTGGTGGTTTATATTTTGTGAAATGGAATTTGCATTTTGTAATTTATTATTTTTTTTATTGACCTCACGGGCTGCAGGAGCTAATGAGGGCAGACTCTATATAAGTTGAAAGAGTCATTGAAACAGTGAATTAATTGAACTGTCAAGATGTGCTTGTCACAAAGAAATCAAAACTTAGTGTTCCCCAGCGAAAGCAGCGAGGTCTGTTTAGTTTTGTTATCTTTATTGGTTAAGTTCATGTTTTGTATTACAATGTTTGTATATGTTTTAGTTTTCACATTTATTGAGGTTATTGTGGTGACTTTGATGATGGTGGTTGATCTTAATCAAATAAAATAAAAAACCTTAAATTCACCAGTCAAGACTGGTTCAGTAATGTAAGAGCTGGGGAGATTCTGCAATATATATGTGTGTATGTTTATGTATTGTAAGTCGAAATGCACATGGTATACCTGATGCATCAAGGATTTGAAGAGCGAGAGTTCTTCTTTCACTTTTCATTGCCTTTTTTGTTGTGTCAAAATCTACATCTGGCATCAGAGGGAAGGCTTCCATCAGTGCTTTTGCCATCTAAAGAAAAAAAAAGTTTTTAAAGACTTTTTTATGGCATTATAATGCATCAGACTTAAAACATTCATGTGGACATATATAGTGTACCCACATATACTAAAACAGGTATGTTTGTTAGTACAGATACCTGTAGTGAAACATCTAAATGTTTCAACATTTAGAAGATGATGAAAGAACTGTAATTACAAATACTGTGTGGCATGTTGCACTGACCCCAGTTATGGGCTACTGTTGGGGGAGTCTGTATTCCTCCAAGTGAATACACACTCTTTCCACAATTCCGAAAGCCCATTTTAACTAACCAGAGAGACTGTATTTGATGATAGACAACTTTTCTCTATAATAATTACACAGTATCCACACTTGTATAACAAAAAACATGAACTCATTAATTTACTTTGACTACAATAACTCCACAGCTGCTTCCGTCTTGTTGAATAGGGTGGCGCATTGTCCCCCCTTTCCATTGGATCCCAACCCAGTCTGTTTTTTCCATGGCATGTCCTTCTCATTTTGAAGTATTCTCTGGATAACAAACAAAATGATTTGTGTAAGAGCAATTGTATTCTGTAATTCCACTCATAAGACAACTCACGCTTTCCTCTTATCAGTTTCTGTTAACAACAACAATGTTAAGTTTATTGAAATTAATATTTACATAAACATTTAAATTAATAGAAATATTTTTTACATAATATATTTTGAAAAAATGTTATGGATAATATATTTCAATAATATATTCAGAAATCTGAATGTCACATACATTCAGATTTTTAACTCAATCTCTATGTGGTCACTTTGCAAATTTATTAATTTTTAATACATTTTAAAAATTTATTAGAGCTTTATTTACTGTATTCTTTTAGCTGCCTTTTGGGAGTCCACAAGCTCAGATGATACTTGTGCAGGATCTATTAGGAATACAGTTCTGGCTTCTGCATTGATGTACTAAAACAGATCAACAAAGTAAAGGGGCATAACAAAGAAAAATTTCATTAAAACTAATGTGAATATGTCATGCTCTATCCAAACCATAAAATGAAAAAATATTGATTATAGACAAAAAATCACAAACCAGCAACTTCCAGTGATTGTTGTTCACAAGGACAAATGACAGAACTGCTTCATAGTTGTCAAAGTTTACCTGAAATGGCATTAAAAATGTTCAAAAATTAAATGTTAACATAAAGACAAACTTTAAGCACATGTCTCGCAATTAATCTTTTCCCACATGTCAGTATTTACTTTTACTGACAATTTTGCTTTTCAATGAGAAGGTGTTTTAAAAATGATAAAATAATCAATACACTGTTTTACAAGAGTTAAGGTGCTAAACATTGCCCTGTACAGGCTGCTGTGGGATGGGGTAAAGCTTGCAGTGATGTTGATGTTAGTTACTAGGACACATACAAGATATCAAATGAAATTACTTAGCCAAGATTAATGTGGGTGCAACTAGATCAAGATTCTTACTTCTACTTTATTAAATGATTGACATTTACATTACTCTGAAATCTTATATGTAGTGTCCAGTACAGAAGTTTTTTTACATGTGGAATTAATTATGTAATGTTGTCTAAAGAAGTTGTCCATCCTTACTGCCATGTTCAGCTCCTTATTTGCCTGGATAACCCTCTGTGACACTTATATTTGGAACTCGCACGGAAGTGAACAATTACATTAATTTTGTCAAGTGTTTCAATGTTTAAAACAGCCAAGTAGTCAGTAAAACATGGCAATTCTTTCAGAACACTCTTTTAAAAACAACTCAGCTTTTAATTCAAACCTTTTAAAAAAATACATCTTGTTCTTCTTTTTATCAACAAGCACACATATTTGCCATAAACACATTACATATGATTTCATCTTCGAAGTAATTTTGTTGTCAATTTTGTAGCTCTGTGTAACTGATGTGTAACTGTGAAAGTTCTGTTCATTCATCTTATAATGACATAATATAGCAACAAAGATATCCATTACCTTTGGTAAACTTTGTCTAGGAAGCTCAGTTCTGTCCCCGAACAAAATCACACCAGCTGAGTAGTGATTCAGGATGTAGAAGGTGTCCATGACTCCCAATGCATGGGCAGCCACATGCAGAAGGCTTTCAATGATCTGCACAAGGAATATCAGCGTTTCCACATATTAAACATGCATCCAAAAGTCTTCTCACACAAATCTAAAAATTGGTTTGTATTAATCTTGAGATTGAAGATGTTTTACAAATGACTGAAACAAACACATACCTCCCCTGTCAACCATTGATGTGGTCGAAGAGTGCACAAGTCAGAATGATGAATCACAATGCTCCGACCTTTAATTTGTGACGGAACAACTGCTACTACAACTTCTGTACCACTCTTTTTCCAAAGCAAGGTTAACTGCAAATCAGATATAAAAAAAAAAACAAATCAAAACATTTGAAAGTAATACAACAAAAATGTATATTTTACAAAATTTAAATAATACTTTATGCTAACAGCCGGCCATAATAAAGACAAAATCTACACCAGACTGTAATACATATATGTCAGTTATGTTATCCCATGTTAACCACATTATGAAATTGTGAAATGCAAGCTATTATTACTTGTTTACTTCTAATGAAATTTAAGAAATGAAGATTACAAAAAAATTTTATCAGATAAATTCATTGTTTTAACAAACTAATTCTTTATGTGGAACTGCAACAGAGCCTCAAAGGTAGGTGAAACCTTACCTGTGATTCTTTATTATTGTTATCATCTTCAGCTTTGGTGATTTGTTTTTTTGGGCCTTTGGAAGTTCTGGGATTGGGTAATATCTTCGGGGGATTGAAATACTTGGATTTGGTCTTTGTCTGACCAGCAGAACTTTCCCTCTTGTTCCATTTTTCTTTGGGATCATCTGCCGGTTTATTCAAAACTCTGACAGTTTGGTCCAGAAGTTTGTCTGGCAGACCATGCTGCATAACATGTTCAACATACCGACCTTGTAAAGATGTATACAATTTTGTGATGAAGTCTGCTGGTCTGAGGTACTTTTTTTTGGCCAAGATGTTCTTTTTTACCAAGCCAAACCACAACTCCACATGGCAGTTTGTTTCTCTTGATTTGCTTGTTTTATTTGTTGCAGCAGATGTGGGTGTTTTGTACCGTGTTAAGTCGCCAAGTAACATTCCGCTCCACAGTGGGATGATTCCCATGTAGTTCTTCACAAGCACATCAACTATACCAGGACAGCAGTAATGATTTTCTGTGATCTCTGATTCCTCGGACAGAATGTCAACCTGAGCTTGGTCCCGTAAAACTTGGAAAGTCTTTGTAAATGGTGAGTTAGCAATAATGCTGTTGCTTTTGTCACTTTTGCTGTGCTGTGCTTCTGCTGTATGATGGCCATCTTCATCTTTCTCTGACTTGTTTTTGGAGATACAGCTGTTGAGGTATGCTTGACTTGTTTGTACTAAGGGGTTGTAATGTTTTGCATCAAATAGTACACACATGTTGTAAAACACCTCCATGGCAATTTGGAGGTTATTGCAGTTTAAAAGGGATGCGAAACAATAGCTTGCATACTCTTTTAAGCCTCGATCACGGGTCTTTGTCCCAAAAGCTTGTGTAACAGCCTTCATAATATGGGCAGAGCACAGGTGCAATACTGTGAACTTTTTCATTTCAACTTTATGTTCATGCACAATCTCAATTTTGATGAAATAAATTCTTTAAAAATTGAAAATGATTTAAAATGGAAAACAAATGACTGTGCCTCATCTAAAGAGACTAGTATAATTATTTCAAAGTGATTTTGAGTCAATAGGTCACATGACCTGGAAGCTATTGAAGAAAAACTCTCAATTTTGAAGAAAAAAATTCCTAAAAAATGGAAAATGGCTAAAAATGGAAAACAAATGACTGTGCCTCATCTATACAGACTGTTAGAACAAGTTCAAAGTGATTTTGAATCAATAGGTCACATGACCTGGAAGCTATTGAAGAAAAACCCTCAATTTTGAAGAAAAAAATTCCTAAAAAATGGAAAATGGCTAAAAATGGAAAACAAATGACTGTGCCTCATCAAAAGAGACTATTAGAATTATTCCAAAGTGATTTTGAATCAATAGGTCACATGACCTGGAAGCTATTGAAGAAAAACCCTCAATTTTGAAGAAAAAAATTCCTAAAAAATGGAAAATGATTTAAAATGGAAAACAAATGTCTGTGCCTCAATTAAAGGGACTATTAGAATTATTTCAAAGTGATTTTGAGTCAATAGGTCACATGACCTGGAAGCTATTGAAGAAAAGCTCTCAATTTTGAAGAAAAAAATTCCTAAAAAATGGAAAATGGCTAAAAATGGAAATCAAATGACTGTGCCTCATCTATACAGACTGGTAGAACAATTTCAAAGTGATTTTGAGTCAATAGGTCACATGACCTGGAAGCTATTGAAGAAAAACACTTAATTTTGATGAAATAAATTCTTTAAAAATTGAAAATGATTTAAAATGGAAAACAAATGACTGTGCCTCATCTAAAGAGACTAGTATAATTATTTCAAAGTGATTTTGAGTCAATAGGTCACATGACCTGGAAGCTATTGAAGAAAAACACTCAATTTTGAAGAAAAAAATTAATTAAAAATTGAAAATGATTTAAAATGGAAAACAAATGACTGTGCCTCATCTAAAGAGACTATTAGAATTATTCCAAAGTGATTTTGAGTCAATAGGTCACATGACCTGGAAGCTATTGAAGAAAAACCCTCAATTTTGAAGAAAAGAATTCCTAAAAAATGGAAAATGATTTAAAATGGAAAACAAATGTCTGTGCCTCAATTAAAGGGACTATTAGAATTATTTCAAAGTGATTTTGAGTCAATAGGTCACATGACCTGGAAGCTATTGAAGAAAAACTCTCAATTTTGAAGAAAAAAATTCCTAAAAAATGGAAAATGGCTAAAAATGGAAAACAAATGACTGTGCCTCATCTAAAGAGACTATTATAATTATTTCAAAGTGATTTTGAGTCAATAGGTCACATGACCTGGAAGCTATTGAAGAAAAACACTTAATTTTGATGAAATAAATTCTTTAAAAATTGAAAATGATTTAAAATGGAAAACAAATGACTGTGCCTCATCTAAAGAGACTAGTATAATTATTTCAAAGTGATTTTGAGTCAATAGGTCAAATGACCTGGAAGCTATTGAAGAAAACATTATATTATTTAATATTAAAATTATTGAAAATATTGTATATGACTTTAAAATTTTATAGATGCTATTTTGGCTCATGTAAAAGCATGAATTAGCACTGACAATTAGTTAGTTGGTTACAATTCAAGGCATTTATTAACATTTCTTTGACAGGAATGTTTGGTTCGGTAATTTGTTGATAGTCCCTAAGTGAACCTTCGGGCGCTGCGGCCGGGAGCGGTGGAGAACCGCTGGCCGACAGTAGCGTTCATAAATCGGATCAACCTTGAGCTAAACGCCGCTTACTCCGCGGAGCTCGAATATCGAATATCCAACTTGAAACTAACTTCACTGCGGTGACGAACCGGGAGTGAGAATGTGTTGCCCTGGCGGTAACAGAAACACGTAATTATTAAGTTGCGTTATTGCTTGGATTTGAATCGGTATGTTTTGCATCCAGTGCAAACAAGGATGTTGACAAATAAACTGGACAATATGCTGGCAATTTAGTGACATTTCCACAGTTGTGGTCTTGAAATAAAATCCCGAGTCCTCAATGTCCGACACTAAGACCAGACCAAATGGAAATGAAATTCAAGACCGATTTTCCAGGTCTTGAAAATCGAAAAATTAAATTACATGACTTTCCAGGTTTTCCATGACCAGTACAAACCCTGGATGTAACTTCATAGCTTAATTTTTCTAAACAGAATCTCTGAGAGGAAAAAAAAGGCAAAAAAATTATATTTTTTTCTTTTTTCTGTTGTTCTTGTGTAGCACAAGAACTGATTATAGCAGCCAAGTGGAAAAATTCACTCTAATGTGGGTTATAATTATGAAACATTAAAGGTAAATGTCATATTTTGGGGATTCGGGAAGTAAGCCCTTCTTTTCTATTTGTACTTGTTCTGTGGAATTTTTTATGTGGAGAGGTGACACTTAATCCATTAAGTGTCACTTTAATCCATTAAGTGTACGTCTGGAAATGAAAGGTTTTGGACTTTAATTTGACCGGCTACCTGTGTGGTTTGGACCGTGTTGCTCGGTGTTGGTGGAACAGAAAGATTGAATAATTTTCAGGCTGAAGCGTTTGGCTGTGCTTAAACTACCGTGCTCGGTATCGGAGGGGCGCTCCGACTGCATGTTAAGTGTATTTTATATAATTGTTGTATAAACAAAAACTAAGGAGTTGCCTAAAAATTATTTTATACTCCATATAACACAAACGCATACATCAACACACACACATTGACTTGTCTTGTGCTGAATCGCTGCCTCTGTTCTCAGCCTCTTCCCATAGCAGTGAATTTCCTCCCACATTATTTTCCTCCCACAAATTATTCCAGTGAACGAAGCACGAACAGCTCCCTTTTAACCACCGTCTTCCCATTTCTGACGATGGATCTTAAATATCCTCAAGTTTGAAATACCAGGCAGCTACAAACCGTGTGTTCACTTTAGTGGCTAAGTTTTGGATATGATCTGTTGTCACCTTGATATTGTAGTAATTTGTAGACCATTAATTGAGGACTCTGACAACAGCTTGTCTTTAGCCGGCAGGCATATTTTACTGAAAACCAAAACCCCTTTTACCGGAAACCATACATGTACATAACCCGCCTCTGGTACGGAACGCCCTGAGGACCATAACCCACCACATCTCCCCTTCCCCAAAGTAGTGATAAAATTTTAAACAAAACATGGACTACCTAACTAAAAGCATACAGTCAGTCTACTGAATACTGAAAATAACATACATAATAACAATAACATTTGAAACAGGTTTTAGATGTTCTGAAAATGTTCTGCCTTATTGGACATAATCTTTGAGCCATGCTGGTGCCTTCACCTCCCTCCTTGGATGAACCCTTTTCACATTCTCCTCCACCCTCACTTCTGGTGCTGCTGTAATTTGTTCTGTGTCTCCCACATTCTCTGTAGGGCTTTGAATGTCTGGTGCTGCTGGGCTTTGAATGTCTGGTAAGGGTCTGAGATGTGCCTTGTTTCTCCTCACCTCTTCTGAATCGGTCTCCACGACAGGAACGAGGAGTGTCTGCTTCTCTCAGCACCGCAGCCGTCTCCTGGGTGTTTGTAATCCAGACGCGCTGACCTGCTTTTAGCTCTGGCCTGACCCCCACTCTATGTCTTTTGTTGTAGGCCAATGTTTGTGCCTGTTTTAACTCTTTGTCCTTGTCTGCAAATTTCTTTTGGTTTGCCCACTGTGGTTTAAGTTGACTGGGTGAGAGTGGCAAGGGTGAGCGCAGCCTTCTGCCCATCAGGAGCTCAGTCGGTGAAGGGCCTTGATTCAGCGGCGTGACCCTGTATGCCAACAGGGCCTTGTATGGGTCGGTGTTCTTCTTCAAGAGGCTTTTCACTGTTTCCGCCCTCTCTGCCCCCCCGTTACTCTGAGCGAAGTATGGACTACTGGTGACATGTCTGAAGTCATAGTCTGTGGCAAAAGAGGAGAAAGAGCTAGAGGAAAACTGAGGTCCATTATCTGTTATCAGTATTTCAGGCACCCCATGTCTAACAAAAATAGATTTCAAGCCACTAATAATTCCTGCTGATGTGGTTATAGATGTCTTCATTATTTCAATGTATCTTGAATAGTAGTCTACTACCAGTAAATAAGAGTCATTTTCCCAGTAAAACATATCTGCCCCAATTTTCTGCCAAGGCCGCTTAGGCAGCTCTGAGGGTATCATTGGCTCTGGGTGTAGCTGTTGGTACTTAACACATGTCTCGCACTGGCCCACAACTTTTGTGATTTGGGTACTCAGGCCTAACCACCACACAGATTGCTGAGCCCTCAGCTTGCATTTGGATATCCCCATATGTCCCTCGTGCAGTCGGGCAAGCATTTCATTTTCAATGTCTCTGGAATGACAATACGTCGTCCTTTCATCAAAAGATCACCATTCATGTGTAACTCACCCTGGTGAATCCAATAAGGCTTCAGCTGCTGGGACAGCTCCTCTTGTCGTGGCCAGCCTCTTTGGCACTGGCGGATCAGCTGACTGCAGATGGCGTCTTGCCGCTGATGGTCAGCTATCTGCTGGAGTTTGGACTGAGATGCAGGTAAGTTATCACGTACTGTGTTAATGAAAATCTGTACTTCCCCTTCCATCTGTGTTTCTTCTGCTGTCAGTGGACGCCTTATCGGGGCCCTGGACAATGTATCTGCTGTGATGAGGGCCTTTCCAGGTACATGTACTATGTTGTATATAACCTAAGCAGTCGCAGCCGGAATCGCTGAATCCTGGGAGGTAAGTCATCCAGTGCTTTTGTCCCTAGGAGTGCGAGGAGGGGTTTATGGTCAGTTTCTATTGTGAACTGTACTCCGATCAGGTATGAACTCAGCCTCTCACAGGCCCAGGTGACGACTAGTGCCTCTTTTTCAACCTGGGCATATCGTTGCTCTGTTTCAGAGAGGCTTCAGGAAATGTAGGCAACTGGACGCCACTGCATATTTTCCTCTCTCTGCATTAAGACTGCCCCAAGGCCAAAAGACGAGGCATCTGCTGACACCTTTGTCTTGGCTTGGGGCCTGTATTGAGCCAAGACTGTTGGTGATGCCAGCTCATGAGCTTGTCAAAGGCTGTCTGCTGCATATGACTCCAGATCCAATCATTGTCTTTTACCAGCAGATCTCTGAGTGGTTTGGTAGAATCTGCAAAGTGAGGGGGGAATTTTGCAACATACGTCACCATCCCCAAAAACCGCCTAACGTCTGTTGTGTTCTGTGGGACAGGTATGTCTGTAATCGCTCTGATTTTCTCAGGGTCTGGTTCAATGTCTGCTGCACTGACTTTATGTCCTGCAAACAGAACTTCCGACTGTGCAAAGGTGTATTTCTCATTTAGTGTTAGTCCTGCCTCTTGGAGTCGCATCTGGACAGCTGTGAGCCGCTCATCATGCTCTGCTTCATTCTTTCCCGACACAAGGACATCATCTGCATGGCATATAACACCTTCAAGGCCGGCTAAGAGCTGGGACATGCGTCTTTGAAAATGTTCTGGGCCCAAATTTATCCCAAAGGGTTAGCACATTGAAACAGAAACGGCCAAAGGGAGTATGAATGTTGTTAGTTCCCTATTTTCTTGTGCTAATGGAATCTGCCAAAAGCCACTCCGTGCATTCAATTTTGTGAAATATTTTGCACCATTCAGCTGTGCTAATGACTGGTCCACAGAGGGCAAGATATGTCTTTCTCTGCACACACTTTCATTAAGCTTGGTAAGGTTGACACAAAGTCTAATTTTGCCATTGGGTTTTTGGGGCTACCACTATCCCCGCACACCACTCAGTAGGCTTCTCTATCCTGGAGATGACCCCCATTTCCTCCATTCTTTTTAGTTCCTCCTTGACTTTTGCAGTTAAGGGTATTGGCACACGGCGAGGGGTTGAAAGGACATAGGGGACAGCATCGTCTCTCAGCCGGATACGATAGTCACCTTCCAGTCTCCCTAATCCTGTAAACACCTTTGGGAATTTCTTTTGAATTTTCTCACCAGGTCCCCCTTCTCCTCCAGTGTGTCAATTTTTCCCATTCGCTCCACAAGATGTAGTTCTGTAAGTGCCGGTAAACCCAGCAGTGGCCTAGCCAAGCTATCAATGACAAACACTGACTGAGTGGATTTTCAAGGCTGCATTGAAGCTGACCTACCACCAATAGTCTGGTATTGTTTGGGCCATACAGCTTTTTGTGGGTGTGCAATAGAGGGCCGTCTCTTCTGTAGCTTTACAGTCTGGTAGGAATGGCGGCCACTGTTGCACCTGTATCTAGTTTAAAGGAAACTACTGCCCCATTTAGTTTGATGTCTAAGTACCAGCCATTGCTGTCTGACTTCACCTCACCTAAGAACAGACTGTCCTGATAGAGTCCCTCTTCCTCTGCCATCTCGTGTACAGGCTGCTTAGACTTGCAGACAGCAGCAAAGTGTCCTCGTTTGTGACATTTCCTGCATTCAGCCACTTTGGCAGGGCAGTCTTTCCAATTGTGTGATGGAGCCCTCCCAAATTTTATAACAGGCAGACGATGTTGCATACCTGTTCGGTTTCGGTTTCTGTTGTGCACTGCCCTCTGTCTTGCGTGCAAGTGAAAGCGCATGCATCTCTTCACTGGGCTCCTTAATGGATACAGGGCCACTGGCACCGCGCAACCAACCCTGCTGTTGTTTCACAGTTTCACTCTGTCTGACCAGTGTTACAGCTGTAGTCAGGGTCAGTTTTGCATCCATCTGCAACTTCTCGGAGAGCGTGGCATCTCTTATGCTGACAACAATGCGATCGCAGATCAGTTCATCTCTGAGAGCTCCGAATTTACAATAATCCACCTGTTTGTGAACCGCGGTGATAAAGCTCTCGGCCGTTTCTCCCGGTTCTTGTTTACGCATGTTAAACTTCGCCCTTTCAAAAATTATATTGTGTTCTCCAATAAAATGTTCATCAAAGCACTCTTTTACTTTTTTGTAGTTGAACTTGTCTGCAGACGTTAGCTCTGACGTATTAAGGATATCCTCTGATTCATCTCCCATTGAATATATTAACGTATTCACTTGAAAAGCCTCTTCCCTTTTTTCCAGCCCCGACACGATCCTGTACCTCTCAAACCGTCGGATCCATTTGGGCCAGTTTTGGACATCTCTGCAGTCAAACTTTTCTGGCAGGCTTAGGCGAAACTCCTCTCCAACGTTGCTAGCTGCAGCAGAGTTAGCGCGTTCCCTCTCAGTATTGGACATTGTGAATGCAACGATCTCCCCTGCGCATTTATCTTGATGTTAGTTGCGAGTGCATTGGGAATGCAGCATAACGTTGAAGAGTCACCACTTCTGACACCATGTAGTAATTTGTAGACCATTAATTGAGGACTCTGACAACAGCTTGTCTTTAGCCGGCAGGCATATTTTACTTCTTCTTCTTCTTCTTCTTTTTTGTTTTATGGCGGTTGGCAAACAACTTTCAGGTGCATTACCGCCACCTTCTGGACTGGAGTATGAACCAGATGCCTAAACCCTATAATCTCCCTATTAGACCTGTTTTTCTAAGAAACCTAAATACGGAATTAAAAACCACATCTCCAGAAGATTTTTGTAGCAGATCTCTAATATTTAATTTAACTTTATTCCTATTTAACTCTTCTACTAATTCCTCTCTTTCTAGATTATATTTATTACATTCCATAAAAATATGTACAACTGTTTCCAACTTTCCACAAAAATTACATAACCCCGTACTATGTTTATTTATTATTTTCAAAGTACTACATATTTTACTGAAAACCAAAACCCCTTTTACCAGAAACCATACATGTACATAACCCGCCTCTGGTACGGAACGCCCCGAGGACCATAACACACCACAGATATCAGCAGGAAAATGAAAAAACTAAGCACTGGATGGTACCGGCTAATTGCTGAATACAACGGCACACAACAAAACTCAGTTGTTATACCAGTAGCTTGCATATATTTTAACTTTTGCATCTTGTTCATGGTACAACTTTTGCAGCTATGGCTAAAAACAATAGGACCAACCGGTAACCGGAAACGGTCTATGTGGTGAAAGTTTAAATGGAAGTACGTCACCACTACTCGTGTCATAGGTTATTGCACATAAATTTACTATGATGCTTCAGTTTAGACACATGATAGCCGCACATTATCGACCATGCCAGGTATATTTAAACGGAGAATTATCTTTGGAGAATTATCTTCGAAGTCGTTGAACCCTGTTAGCCATATGGCGAAGCTAGTGTACTAACTTGGAGACAGTAAGAATAGTTAACTGCCTGCCTGCTCTACCTGTTTGCCAACACACAACTTTATTTAAATAAACACCACAGAACTGTTGCTTTCTGAATTTGAAAGCAAATGCAATGCATTTAAAAATTCATTGAGCTTCAGTCTTTTCACCAAAAGCTTAAAGAAAACCGCAATATTGGTACATAATCAGCAACAATTATTAATGACTGAAAAATTGATACTACTGTAAAATGTTATCTACTTACATACTCCCTCCATCCTCGTGATCCAAGCGAGTAAAAAGAAAATGGCGTTGGCGAGATTCTTCCATTAGCAAGCTTGGTCTAGTATCCAGATGTTCAAGATTACACTACTGGTGTTGAAAAGCGTCAGGTCTGACATTTAACACCCATATTCTTATGTTATCACAATTGTGTTGAATTACTTATGGTGAAAACAACACTCAAGTCTCAACACTGTACTCTATTATGTGCCGACACTGCAAGTTTAACTCTAGCAAATTTGCTGTGCATAGAGACAATTTTGCCGTGCTTTTATAGTTTACCTTGCATCGCCAATTGATAATTTTAATCAGATTTCTGCATGAAAATGTGAGTTTAAATCCTACCCTCAGTGCAACAGGTCCTCCAAAGTCCCGAGTGGGTCAGAACCTCCTCGTTTTTTGTGGACGGTCTCATTGTCGTTCAGGTTCTTGGAGCGGCACATCCCCGCGGGAGTAGAGCCAGTAATCCGTTCCCACTGCAATGGTCATGAGGCTGAATGCACAGAAAGCCCCCCGCCGTGGTCAGAAAGCATCATCATCCCCCTGTTGCAAACCCTCATCTTGGCCTGATACACCTTCACTTCCTTAAGCCGAGCAGTTTCACTCAAGACTCACACTCCTGGATTCAGAAGCCGACCAGAACTGGTTCCAAATGTCTTATCTGTACGACTCCAATTAGTTGAGGGACACACAGATGTGGAGAACATTGTCCTCTACAGGAAGCACGACACACTTAACGTTAAGTCCGTCAAGCTTTCTCCAAGTCTTTTGGTAGAGAGGAGAAGCAGACGTGTTGCTGCTCTTACAGAAGAGAGAACTCTGTGCTCCAGAGAACATCAATGGTTGTTCCGCACAGGCAGCCTGGAGTCATAACCCCTCCTACCAGTGAATGGAGCTCATGGTGTGTGTGTGGGTGGAGTGTGTGTCCCATTAGGAAGGATGCAGTGAGCCAGCTGGGTCACAGAGACCAGCAGTGCTCAACATGTAGAGCAACACGCAGAAGAGAGGGAAATAAAGAACCATGGATTGCTAAATAAGCAAGGCTGTAACTTAACTTTGTGTTGCAAGTTGCTATGCATGATGGGAAGAGAGAGGAAGGGGGGATGAGGGAGGCGCTGATGCACCCACAGATATGTGACTGGAAGAAATGTGAATCCCATACAGTCTTATTCAATAAATTAGGATATCCTATTATTATTGGAGCCTTGCAACGAAATGTTGCTTAATATGTACATTTTAAAGTACAATTGAATGACAATAAAGTCTGTCTATCTATTTCTATGATGAGATTTGTCAGATTAATAGTACATTTTGAAAACAACAAGCTTTAACAGGTATTAGACTTACTAAGAGATATAAAAAAACATTTTTTATACACATTTCACATTTAATTAATCTATATTATATCTTTCATTTGATAAAAAAATGAACTTTTCAGTCATATTCTAATTTATGGAATGAGTCTGCATATTTGCTCAATACTTGCCTACATTGAGCAAATATGCAGTTACAAAATTTTTTAATATTTTCGTGAAGAATTATTATCACAATAATATTATATATTGACTGCTATCAAGTGCTCAAAAACATCAACAACATTAGATTCCATAGCAATCACAAAGTTATTAAAGAATTCAAAAAACAGAATGCACATCTTATCTTACACATTTGGCTGTTTAAGCCAAATGAATCCTTGTCAATGCAAACTTTGCATTTTTCAATTATGTGGTTCTGATTCCACAGACCTACCCTGCTGAATTACACAGAGCAGATGACATATGATGTGTCTTTCATATAGCAAACATATTTATTTTACTGTGAAATTATACAGTAAGACAAGTTTTAGTTCATTTTACATATCTTTTTCTGTCTCACCCGGGACTCTGCAGCTGTCCATGTTCCTTTACTCTACTGAAAAACAGATATCATACTAATGTCAGTGACCAATTTCAAGTCACATCTGTGTCTCTGTTCTTGTCAAGATTTTCAGTGGGACTTTTTGGGATTGGGTGGGACAGTTGGACAGTAGAAAATAATACAATTTCTGTAAATATGGCTAAAAATTAAAGCTGACAAAAGTGCTGATGTTTGGATATGTAAAATATCAATTCTATCTGGACATAAATCTATAAACAGTTAGTTTATGTCTGTTTGCCAAGATACAAGAGAGGACTAGGCAAATTTCTCTTTTGCATTGGAAAAAATTACATTTTTACACTGATAAATGCAATAAGTCATTTCTAATATGTATTCCCCTTTTATGGACTCCAGATTAAGAACTGCAATCACTTTGGTAGAAACTATATTTGAGAACTATTACATAAGTTTGATTCTGGGCCAACTTGCGTTATCTCAGCTTCAGTTAGTCTGAATTCCCACTACAGCAGGTAAGATGATGACTGCTTAAAGCTGCTGATTATATCAGAGAAAGTCATTTTTAGAAATGGACACAATGTGTTTACCCAGGTGACCATCAATTTTTAATGTGTGGTTTGATTATTAGGTCATGAATCTGCAAACAGATGTGAAGCAAAAAAGGACAAAATTACAGAATTGATTGTATGATAATATTTTAATGTTTTTTGTATTCATCTCTTCAGCTAAAGATGATGCATGCATCATATCTATCATGTCCTTTTATTCTCTCAGGGTTTCTTCTTTTCCTTTTGACCTTCTTCCTTTTGCATAGTAAGTCTCTCCTTTTTCCGTATTTCCAAATATTGACTTGATCATTTCATCACCTTAAAATGAAGATGTGTTTTCTGCTACAGAAGTAGGACAAAATAATTGGTAACAATAAAGTGCCATTTTAAAGCCAGAAAGTGGAAAAGATAAAAAGTGGAAGACATCTATGAATAATTCTGAAATTGTGGGAAAAAAATGAAAAGGGGCTGGACTGTGAGGAATAGTAGAGAAGTGTATTAGTACAAGAAAAACACACCTACCTCTAATTCCTCGCTCATATTTACACATACACTGAAACACAAATCTCACAGAAGTATACATCAAGTTTTTAAGTTTTTCTCCTAAAATTCCATAATCTCCTAAGAGTTTTTGAAGCAGCAGACTTTTCAGCATTTCAGGGAGAGAATGAAAGCAGAATTCACATGTGAATTTTCAAGAACCGACATGGATCAATACATTCAGGACATGTCACAAGGTTTTCTCCTGGATGGTGTCAAAAACCAAAAATACACTGAACAAAAATATAAACGCCCCATGTCAACTATTATTGCCATGTGGAGTTAACAACTGTAAATGAGCATTTGCTGACATTTTATTGTACAAAAGTAATATTTCTTTTGATTTGTGAATAACCTTTAGTCCAACTTGCTGTCAGTGAGTTGTTTTTTACTCAGTGCATGTCCACTGGGCGATCAGACAAAATGAGCAACAACTGGACAATCCTTGGACTGGACAATAAAAGGTCACCCCAAAATGTCAAATTTTGTCACAAGTCATAAGGCCTCAGATGTCGCAAGTTATGTGGGAGCATGCCATTGGCATGTTGGATACAGGGACATTCACCAAAGCAGTAGCTGCATGGCTCCATGTCCATTATTGGACCACAGGCTGTGTAAGAGTTGGTTTCCAACAGACTGGCACTACTGCAAATCGACCTCATCCTCGTCTGCCATGTGTGACCACTCCAGCAAAAGATCTCCACATCCGGTTCGTCCATTTGCAGGATCGGCTAAGACCAGCACACACACAGCTGATGAAACTATTGGGCTGCACAACAGACACCTCAGACTGTCTGTAGCCGTATACGGGAAGCCAACTTGGTCAAAATCTAATTTCTCAACCTGACCCCTATCATGTTCAAAGGACTGTCAATCCGCTACAAGTGGCCATACCACGATGTTATTAATGCCGATATGAAGATCAGTAATTACTGAAAATATATTTTGAGTTTCTCTGTATATTGCGTAACCCAAATGTTCATAAAACTCTCATATTTGACATGGGGCGTTAATATTTCTGTTCAGTGTAAAAATCTTTAACTACAGTACCAACAAATATGGCATGCATAGAGGAGCTCCACCACAAGAACTGTAAAGACCTACACAGCACCAACCCACTGCAATGCAAACAAAGTTATGAGGATATGTGAGAAAGATAATAGGTTTTTCTTTTTTTGCATCAACTTGGAAGACAAGACATGCTTAAGACTAAGTACAGGACCAGCTTAGACATGAGGTTATAAATCCTAGATCTGAATCTTGCACCCCTCTGAATTGCTGTCTGTTCAGACATGTTGCCATGTTTGACTTATTGATTATAAAATGTTTATGACGTCACTCTCACCAGCATAGGAGAAGGAAATCAAGTAAACAAACACACTCTTCATTATCAACATAGCGCAAAGGTACATGTTGGCAGTAAATCTTGAGCCGTTTGTGGTGAAGTCCTGTGAATGTTATCTACTGCTGCTGTTTCCTGGAGATGTGAACGTCACCACTGTGGTAGAAGGTCATTTGGTGGATTCTTCTGTTGCACAATGTTTGAAGAAAATTCTCATTATGAATGAACCCACTCCCAGTAAAAATGTAAGTGTTTAAATGATATGGTGTCAATTTGTCTTCCTGGCTTGCAATGAGGTTAGTGGATTAGGAGGGAAGTATGCAGTACTGTGCAAAAGACTTGAATCATCCATAATTTCTTTATAATTTGTTTTTCAGGAAACTATGTAATATGTAATATGGTCTTGAGAAACGGTTCTGTTTATTATTTGGAGATGTGTTGTAGTTTTCTTTGGACTTTGGCATCTCATTCCCCTCATTTTTACTCCATTGTGCAGAAATTTTCTTTGTCATTATAGTCATCATTTATGCATAAAAATACTTAGAAACTAAAGGAGTGACTGCACTAAAACATGGTGAAAGATTTTTTGTGGGGCTACAAGAAGCAACTGGTTGACCTAATAAATCTAAGCAAATTAGTCAAATGAAGTTGTTAATATACATTTTAACAAGTGAAAAAGCTGCATACATGTCAGCATGTACAGCAGGAGTCAGTGCTTACAACTAGCGAGCAGCATGTTTTCCTTTATTAAAGCATGATATTTTGGGGAGGATAAGATCTTCTACCCATTTGCTTTGCCAGATAAAAACAGCATTTCTCAGCACAGACAACCATAAAGAAACTTTGGAGAAAACCTCCTGCTAACTCTAGCAAAATGAGGGTTGCAAATTTGAATGAACAAATCAGTTGAAAGGCTTTTGTGACTTAGATCATGACACACACTGCTGTTGCTACTACAAAATTGTCTTTGTTTCTTCTGTTTTAGAAGCTGAACATCAATTAGAGATGAACTGCATCCCTTTAAACCAAAGCTCCACATGGAAAGCAGATAGACATTTATGTTTAAGCTTTTGTTTGACCTATTGTCAAACAATAGCCCAAATCTTTGACCAGTATACTAATGACCAGTATTTGCTATATAAAATGCAGTGAATCGAAGACATTTGACTAACTTGGCCAACATTTTATTTTATGAAGTAATCTTCTCAAGAAGATGCTGTCATGCTCCGATAAAAGGAGCAAAAAAAGCTGTTAATGTCCAAAGAAAAGCTTTCAGAGCCCTTCAGAAAGAGGGGAGAGCTTTTACTGAGGTTAAAAGATTCCAAGGCAATTTGGCAGAAATAGTGTAAATCATATGGAATTGTTTAAAACTTTTGCACAGTACTACAGTTGAGCTGTTTGGGTTATTTTTTCTGTGTCTCATCTAACCACCGGGATGTCCTCAGACTTGTATAACAAATTCAGGGTTGGTGTAGGAGAAGCCTTGGAACTCATTCTGGTCCAGGTTCATGATGAAGAGTTTGTCTGTCGGTGTCAGCTCCACCGCCATCTTGGTGAACTCCTTGTCAAAGTTGCCAACATCGCTTCGAGATTTCTGCCACAGAAAATTGAAATCAG
>NC_045690.1:29262903-29276582 GCF_003331165.1 Xiphophorus hellerii
TTAGAGATATGAAACTCTGGAACATTAGAGTGACAGTAGTCGTCAGTAAAGGCATAATTCAGAAAGAGTGGAAAGTGATCTGACCAAAAGTGGCAATAACAGCTGAAAAAAGCATGTAGAAGAATAAAGAAGAAGACAAATACTTCTACCACATTCACACACACTAACTCTACAGTAACTGTAGAGCTAGAACAATCAAAGGTTATGACAAAAAGCTTTTATGCTCAAACTTGAAAGCTATTAAAAATGTAAAATCTTTCAGTCATGCTTCCCATGTTATCTTTTTATTGTGAATGTTTGTAATAAGCCTGATCTCACACTATCCAGATTAGTGTCAAAAATCAATAAACAGGAACTAAACAGTTGAACCAAAACTGAGGTGGAATTAAAACAAAACAAAAAAAATTACTCAAGCATCACACGAATGTTCTGAATTTTATTATTATTCGAGTTAGAATTTAAAAATATTTCATTGCAAACGCAACATTTGTTCCTCCTTTCAAGTTAAGTCAAAAGGGTTGGCATAGTTCTCACATTTCAGAATTATTTTATGGAAGCAAATCATTACCTATTTAATCTAACTTGATTAAAGGTGAACAGTGGACAAAACCATTGTATTGTAAAAGTTGCATGAACCAAATATCCATAAGTTTGAGGATTTAACATAATTACAAATTACAATATGTAGATTTTTTCCCCAGTATGCAGTCAGTACAGTCATGGCTAAATGTTTTAGTGATGCAAATGTGCTTTCTGGACTTTGTTGCTACAAAGAGCTTAACAAGTTTAAAAATGATGATTATTTTTTTCTTATTCTTGTGAAGTTAATGTGTTAATTTAAGCTCAAGAGCAGTTCCACATCCAAACCACACCTCTAATTTTCCAAGTGGCCTATTTTTACTCTACTCACCCATTCATCTCAGTTTGTTACATTTCATCAACCCCATCCTCCCTTTCCCTTTACTTCTTTCATTTCATCCCTCTTCATTCATATCCATGCTTTGCTTCTTTTTGCTGCAGGTTTTGTCTGGGGGTTCTATGCAGGTTCAGGAAAAAATAAGAATAACTGTTTTCCAAAGACCAAACCCCCATGCTGTCTTCACCTCAAACTCTCCAGATAACCAAATCAAGATCATTCATCCTTTCATCCCCTCATCCCTTCATCAATAAATCTTTAAACCTATATCTTTGTGGTGTGGTCCTTGATAATGAATTACCTTACCATGAAATGAACAGGCTGCAGACAGTGGGCCTACTTCATGTGGTGATCTAATTAACTGATTAGTTGCTATAAAAGAGAGGCAGAGCGTTCAAAACTTGTGTCTTCTTGTGCTACCAATGGTTACCTCGAAGAAAGAGTCCAGCTACCTTCACTTTGTCTAAAAATGATCTCATAGTTTGGAAAAGCACTGATAAGAATTTTGTACATGGAAGAGTCAATCAATCAATCAATCAATCAATCAATCAATCAATCAATCAATCAAATTTTCTTTGTATAGGACATTTCAGCAGCAGGCATTTCAAAGTGCTTTACATAATAAAAACACAAAAATAAAAAGTCAACACACAGTCAACAACATTGTATTTTGCACATCAGATTATTGATTAATGTTTCATGATTATGTTTCAAATACAACTCTAATCAGGTGGGTTTTTAGTTTTGATTTAAAGGCACTCTGCTTCAGCTGTTTAAACACTGAGTTTAAAACTTACAGTTTTCTGGAAGTCTGTTCCAGATTTGTGGTACATAGAAGCTGATCGCTGCTTCTCCATGTTTGGTTCTGGTTGTTGCAGAGCAGAACCAGAACCAGAAGACCTGACAGGTCTGGAAAGTTGATACAACAACCTTCCAGCAGATCTTTAATGTATTGTGGTGCTAAGCCATTCAGTGATTTATAAACTAACAACAGTTTTTCAAAGTCTATTCTCTGAGCTACAGGGAGCCAGTGAAGGACTTTAGAACTGGGTTGATGGGTTCTAACTTCCTGGTTTTAGTGAGAACATCAGCAGCAGCATTCTGGATCAGCTGCAGCTGGAAGATTCATTTGTTGGACAGACCTGTGAAGACGCTGTTACAGTAATCAATGTGACTAAAGATAAATGACAAATAATGTATTTATACAAAGAATAAGAGGAATAAAGGTAATGAGTTTATTGGCTATGTGAGTGAGTTGCTATTTTAAAGCAGACCCAAAGCTGAACATCAGATGAGACAACATGAAACATTTGTTGATCTTTTTGCTCTTCCAATGTTCTTTTGTAGATTGATTTGTTGTGGCTAAAGGGTGTTGATTGTGTCTCTGTTTCCACCAATGAGGAAAAGAATAAAAAAAATAAAGTAAAAATAGAAGGAAAGTGAGAAAGGCTTAATCGGCTCCCAACCTGAGCGACGGCCTGGCTGTTGTTCTCAGCTGATCCCACGTCCGTCGCCGTCAGGTTGTAGCGAGTTCTCAGGACGGCTGGCGTCACGCCGAGGTGAACCCCCGCCTTGGAGCGCGGCCGCTTCCTGTTAGCGTCCTTCCCTTTAGGCGGGACACGATGAAGGCCTCCGACTACAGAAGAGCGAAACAAGATATCAGAACCGATCCGGACCTGAAAACATTGCAGTTTAGAAACGAGCAAAATCTCACCAAAATCCAGATGTTGGTGAACCTCATCATGGACTGAATACGGACTGGAAGATCTCACGATGGAGCGGCCGTCTCTGACGTAACGGTGAAATCTACTTCCAGGAAGAAGAGCCTCTGCAACCCTTAATACAAAATTAAAAATAAAGAAAGAAAAAAAAATCTTGTTAAACTCACTACCGTAATCAAAATGAACAGGTGTGCAGCAAAGAAAATATTTTTTATTCTTTGACGAGCTCCAGAGTTTCAGATTAAGAAACCAGATTTAAAACAGGAAAAGATAACTTGAATAAATACAAAGAGTAGCTTTAAATAATTGAATCAACCAAACCACTGAAATGATTAATCGTGATTAATAGATTATTGAAATAATCGTCAACTAATTTAGAAATTGATTAATCGACTCAAAATAAAGGCTATTTGCTGAAAGAACAACATATTCAGAGCAGTAATTAAGTCAAAACTGTACAACATTTTTCTTGCTAAAAATTAGTTGTAAGTTAGTTTTGTCTGGAATCTAGACCAAAAACACTTGGTAAGATTTTGTGTTTTTACAGTGTTTTGTGGGAAGCTGCCATTTTATTAGATTCAATCGGCTCTAATCTCTGCAGATTACAGCTCACAGTTTCACCATGTTCACTGCAAAGACAGGAACTTCCTCACATGATGAAAGCAGAACCTTTTCACAGAAGTTGCAAAACCGCAGAAGTACGAATATCTGTGTCGCCTCCCAAGCGAGTGAATAAAGTAAAGTAAAGCAGATGAGAGCAGATGTGCTTACTCTGCAGTCATGCTGCACTGTAAGAAGTCCTGAGTGCGAACCGTCCGGCAGTTTGAAATCCCGTGAGTCTGCAGCCAGCGATGCAGCACCTTCTGGGTCAGCGCAGATGGACGAACCAGAGAGGAAACTTCCTGCAGACTCAGGTGTTTTCCTGCAGAGGACAGAGCATTTCTCTGTCACTTAGAGACAGAATCAGGTCCAACGTTTGTTTAAAAGCCTCATTGCCTACCGTACTGAGGCGAGTCGGGGTCCGACACCCGTCTGAGCGTTTCCTCCAGAAGGTCGACGTTCTGCTGCTTCAGGGCAAAGGTCAACTCCAGCTGCTCTGAAGGATCCACCTGACCTGCTTGGGTCCAGTCCTGCGGGAGTCTAAAAAATAATAATTTAGGATTTAATATCTGACATCAATAAATACGTTGATATTTTCGCTTTGACTGTTTATGGCAGGTCATTTTAACATATAATCAGCGTTTCCTGACTATTCCAGGTATAGAAATGCATTTTGACAAGACAGAACCACATTTTGACTATCCTGAATGGTAATTTAATCAAGTAAGTTTATTTTTATAGCACATTTCAGCAACAAGGCAGTTCAAAGTTTCAAAGTGCTTTACATAATAAAAACACACAAAAAAACCCAGAGTCACAGAAGACACCACACTGCAAAAACACAAAATCTTACCAAGTAATTATGGTCTAGTTTCTAGCGCAAATATCTTATTACACTTGAAATAAGGGGGAAAAAACAACAACAAAAAAAAAACTTACAAGCAACTTTTCAGCAAGATATAAGAGCTTGTTTTAAGTCAATAATTTGTTGTTCCACTAGCAGATTATTTCACTTAAATTATGGGGAAAATTTCTTGTTATAAGTGAAAAAAAACCTGCTAATAGAATAAAAAATGTTATCAATATATGTTGTGCTATAAGTTTAAGTGCTTAGCTGAACAGGTTTTTCCTGAAAGTGAGATTTTAGCACCAATGCAACCAGCTGGATCTATAACGGTTATGGTAAAGTTTTAAAATAGTAAAAAATGACAACACTTGTTCTTGAACGGTGAGCATTAAATCCAGTTTATGGAGTTTTGCGATCACTATGAAATTGCTAATTCCAAAACAATGACACATTAATGAGCTGAGAGGATAAAACTTTAATAAAAGCAGTAGATCTGCTAACCCTGCTTTAATAGACACAGAAATACACAAATGACTTTAAAGACCATAGGAAATAAAATAATGCATGAGAACAGACTTCTTTTCAAATATATTGTTACCAAGATGTAATTTTTAATTTAAAAAAAAGTAATTTCAAATGTAGAGAAATCCTTTCATGGAAGAAATATAGTTTCAGTAAAATCAGATTTTTTTTTAGACATTGAATTTTTTTTTACAGTTTTTTTTCTCCTGTGCAACAAAAACAAATGTAATCATCTGGTGGACTCTAGACACCTTCTAACTGCTTGTCACGTGATCAAAGGAGCGCGATTTGATTGGCTAAAAGCCACCGCGCCACTCGATCTAGTGTCGATTGCTTTGGCCTGGTCGACCAAATTTATGCAGGTGAAGTTTGGCTGGCGAATTTAAAGTAAAAAATAAAAATACAATAATAAAGTTGTAAAACTGCAGAGTGTAAATATTCAAATATTACAAATTTAACGAACAGAATAGAATAAAAAAAAGTTCTTAGACTATATTTCTTCCATATTCTTCAAATACAAATAAATCCTAACTGACCTCAAAATCATCATTATTAGTTTTAAGTAATAAAACTAGAAAGTGATGGGATAACAGTTTCCTTACATGACATTTTGGTCATATTCGAGGAACCCGCTGGAGACCAACGAGCCGAACAACAGAGGCACGAAGAAGGGGAATCTGTTGGAGAAAAACAAAATTAAATGGAGCTTTTCATTAAAATCACACCCGGAAGTTTGAAGTAAACACGCTGAAAGCAGCTTGTGTTTGTTATCAGACATTCTTTTTACATCTGCTGCTGAACTTTAATATCCGTTTCTAACAGGAATTGTTCATTTCTAGAAACTCCGTTTATAAACATTTCATCTTCTTCTACCACAAAGACACATTTCAGCTCCAACCTGCGGCGGCAGCGTTCAATCTGGGTCACGTTACAAAAATAAAAACAAACAATCGCGCCTCAGTTTCACCGAATCCCTTCAACTGTAGTTAAGTTATGAAATATATATTTTAAAAAGTCAGAAGTTACGAGCACTTACATTGTGTTCATGGTGTCCTTGGCTGCTCCTGCTGTTTGAAGTCAGCTTGTGTCCTCTTTAATGAGCGGCTATACAGAGGACAGTCACGTGACGCGGTTCCACGTGACTGCTGACGTTTCGTTTTTTTAAACACCAAAATATTTTTTTATCATTTTCCTATCGTTCGCATTCCCGATGGAAGATAACACAAATCGATATTTTTTTCTCTTTCTTTTTATTTTTTTACATTTGAGCGTTATAAAATAAAATATTAAATAGTTTGCAATTAATTATATTCTGTAAAGGATTTTTTTTTTTCATGAATTAGCATTTGCTATTTTTGGGGTTGGTATCCATGTGATTTTTTTCTTTTTACAAAATTTTCCATAAATAATTTTATCTTGAAGCTTAAAATGTGAAAATGTTTTTTAAGATACATTTTCTAAACATAAATATTTATAACAGAGATATGTATTTGTGGCTCTAAATTAATGTTTTATGTTTTTGTTTTTTTTAAAAAGTTGAATTAGGCTATTACGGTTACAGATCCCTGACCAAACTCAGTGGATTTAAGTTACATCATCCAGTGTTTATGAATACAGCATTTTTTTTTACACAATGAAGGCAAGAAAAAGTGTTTTATGCTAGATAAAAACAGAAAGAAACTTTTAAAAAAAATCAAATAGGATCAAGTAACGAATCAAATCAAGGCGAGGACATCAGTTGAATACACGTAAACAGATAAATTATTACTGAAAACAATTGTTTCCTTCTTTATAAAATAAAAATATGATAAATTTGCTATAGTTAATTATTTTGCTTAAAGTTTTTAAAACTGGATTTCAAGCATTACTTGAAATAGGGGCTATATTTTAGAAACCGATGGTCAATTTAGATTAATTTCAGATTAAATGCAAGTAAAAATCATCAACAAAGATCTCTTTTGTGAAGATGCAACTTCACAAAAATACCTAAACAGGTAAATATGTATCGTCTGATCATTTGAGTTTTATTTAGTTTGTTTAAAATATTTTGTCCAAAATACACAATTTAACACATTAGTGTTTCTTTTTTTGCCTTCAAGTTTATCTAATTACAAATCAATAAATAGTGAAAGAATAAAAAAAGGTTTATTCAAAAATGTAATTACAAAGAGTTCTTTGAACGATTTTAAAGAAACAACAGATTTACAGAAGTTCATAGGATGCCCAGAGTATCACTTTTCAGGTCATAACCAGCAACAGAAGTGTGTTTAAACGTCCAACTCGCTGCATTTCCTAAGAAAAACCTCAGAAGGTTGAACGTTACTCCTTCACTGTGATTTTCTGAGTTTCCTGAAAAGAATTTCAACTAAAAATCTTGAGATATTTGTACATTTATCCCATGAGTCCAACTCAGTTGTCTGAGAAGTAAAAGTCTTCCTCCTCATCGCTTTCGGAAATATTGCCATCATCGCCGGAGGACATCTCAAACACAAAAGACGCGTCCTTTCCTGGACAGAGGCATCATAGATTTAAGGCAAATAAACTGGAGTTTGCTTAGTGTAAAATAAAATAAAGCCAGATGTTTGAGGTTTTAAAAATGAGCCGATTATAAATAATTTTCAAACCTTTTTCCACCTTTAATGTGACGTTTACAGACGTCTATGTGTACCAAATAAAGTTAAATCAGACAAGACGTTTCTTGTTTCAGTTCAGTTAGAATTACTAAAATAATTTCTATTTGCTAAATGCCACAAGAATGAGGGAAAGAAATGTATTTATTGATGTCATATAAGTGTACATACATTTCCTCAGTATTTTGTAGCCTTGCCTCTAAACCGTATGACTTTGGTTAAATGTTTCTTTATTAATACTCTGAACTGAAATCAGGGAAACATCTAAAACGTGCCATTTACCTATATATCTACCTGGGCTGAAACAATTAATCTGACTAATTGTGACTAATCAATTATTTAAATAATTGTCAACTAATTTAGTCATTGATTAATTGTTAAATGGAAAATACAGACTCAAAAACGGTCAGTTGCTAAACCCCCCCCCCCCCAAAATATTTAGAGCAGTGATTAAGCCAAAGCTGTTTAAAATATAGAAACTTTTTGTATTTATGATAAAAATATTTTTGCCTGTAAATATGTTTTAGCCAAAACTCCTCATGTGTCGTAGTTTTAGGTCCAACTGATTCAAAATCACTAAAGAAATGCAATGTTGTTGCATTTTAGGCAATAAAATGTTAATTTTCTTAGTTACAAAATAAATTTTTAGAATAATCAATGTCTAAAATAATTGTTAGTTTATTGCTGCTTTGCTTTAGGCATACAAGGCAGCAAAGGTGAAAAAAAGAATGGAAATTACTTATGATGGCATTATTTTTTATAAACAGTGAGTTTCTACAGGTTTAAGCCTACCTGTGTTAGAGCATCTTTGTACAGTTCGCTTAGTGGAAGGTGTGGGTAAGAACCTCTGAAAGATAAAAATAGGAAATAAATGTGTAATTTTATATCCTGTAAATCTCAGAAAGAAAACCTTTAATTCACTAGGAGTCAGTACCGTTTTAGAAGACGAGGTTTTGCAGACATTAAATTGATTCTTCTTTATCCTCTTCTGTAGCTGGAAGATGTACTTGTCGTCATTTTTCCTTAAGAAGTGAAAAAATAAAACGTGAGACGCTCGTTTGTATGTACTTTCCATGTGTTTCATGGTAGAAAGCAGATGCAGAGGCCTTACGTGTTTGGAGAGCCGAGCATGCCAGGAGTTATGTGCGAACACTGAGGCGTCTTCGCCGCAGGGAAACACGACGACATCGGCGTCTGAGGCTCCAGGTCTGATATCGCAAAATCGTGATCTTCACTCGAACACAAGGAGGGGATCTGAGCATCGACAGAGAAAGGAGGACAAGCTTGCTCATAATCCCTCATGCAGGGTTTCTGCAGGTTTCAACATCTCAAATTTAAGAATTTTAAAAGACTATTATGAATGAAGTTTAAGACCTTTATCACCACAGCAATTTAAAAAGAAAATTGCATATATATATATATATATATATGAAAGAATGGAAAATTATTGAGAAAGAACTGTTTCCATTCTCTTTTGGCTCCATGTTTTCCTAAATCTCCTTCTCAGCTGAATTTTAATTTTACTTCAAAATATATAATGCAACCAAAATATACATGTTCATTTTACTATAAATGCTTTCAAAAAGAGATGGACTTTACCAAAAAATTATTACTAATGTACAGAAAATAGTTGTGTTGCTCCTTGGTATGCAATTGTGGAATTTAATGCCAACTGATGTTATATTTAGTGATAGTAAAATAAAATGTGAAGGACATATAAAACAATATTTTAGCAAACTCCAAACAATTTAAGTGCCTGGTTGTGATCTGATTTATTACACCTTAGTTAATTATGTATTTAACCTAAAATTGCATTTTGCCATGTTGTCCTCCATGTCTTTTTTGTTTTTATTTAATTTCTATAAACTGATTTAGTGATTTGATAATAGCTGTAAATCCTTCAATAAACTAAACAGTAACAACTTTGTTGAAGTGAAAATTCTTCAATAGGTAAGATCCATTAAACCTCAGACACACAGTTTTCTGTGATGAGCTTTTTTTTGCACAGAATACACTTAGCTTCGTATGGATTAGCAACAGAAATGAGGCTAGCTAGCTAGCAAGGGTATAGCAGCTAGTTAGCGGTCACAGAACACAACAATCTCGTTCTTTTACTAGCATGCATGACCTAGAAGTCAAGCTACCTGACATGTTAACAAGTGTAAGATATTGTAAGTATCACGGGGTATGATTGTGTTTATGCTGATTTTGTTTTGTATTCTCTGAAATTGTCACTGTCATTGTTGTTAATAAAGTTTGTATTTTAAAAAAGAACGTAATGAAGACGTTAGTGTGCGACTCAAACAGTTGCCTGACGGAAAGTCCCGCAAGGAAAAAAGATACAATTAAATAGTCCCGCCACGGCAAAATTTAAGAACTGTAAGTAACGTATTTCAATTTAGGACATAGGATAATTTTAGATACACGAATTTGAAATTTCTGCGATGGAACTGTGCAGGGTGCACCCCGCCTCTTGACCGTTGAGACAGGCACCAGCACCCCTCCCGACCCAACTAGGGATAAGGGTCTAAGATAATGGATGGATGGAAATAAAGCCACCCGAATCAGCCGATTAAATGATGAAAATGCACCTCCATGCGTTTATTCTGCATGTAGGCCGAGCTGAAAGCATCGTCCACTTCTTCTCCGGGCAGATTCTCCAGGAACTGCCGCACCTGCTTAATCCTCTTAAGCGTCCCGACTCTGGCAGATATCACAGGAATCTCTGGAAGAGGACACAGATTCACAGCCCGCTAAAACACAACATAAATACCTCAGAAATTCAGACACCTTCAATCACACTCAAAAACCTACATTTTCCAGACTTTTGACCTTCTTCAATGTCAAAACAAATATAGCGTCCAGGCAGCCATGTGCTGCAGCTAACAATTATTCTGATGACTAATCTGTTATTTTGCAGATTTTTTGTATTTAACCATTTATGGCCTTTTAATACAAATATTATAAATTCATTAAAAGATGCAGATTATTATTTTTTTAAATGAGAAAATAAACATTGCATTTTCTAAAATGCAACATTCCTCTAGTGAAGTTCAACTGGGTGAAGCTACAACTGTGCCACTTGATTAGTTCTGGGTGGGACATATTTACAGACAATGGTGTTTTTATCTTAAATACAACATGTATTTAAATATTTTGTACAGTTTTGGCTTAATTACTGCTCCGAATACATTTATTTTTCTTCAGCAAATGTTTTTTTCTGACCCTGCACTCCAGCTAACAATCAATCAATTACTTATTTCGTTGAGAATTATTTCAATAGTTGATTAATGGTGATTTATCGGATTAATTATTGGTATATATGTATAAAAACATGACCCCCGTGCAGTTCTTAATCATTGTAATATTGTACAGAATTACATATTGTGCAGATCTAGTTATTAGTTGTTCCAGATTGTTAGTGAGATTCATAGCGGTCCTTCCTACTGCAAAGCGTCCATATTTACCTGCAGGTTTTGCCGCCACTTCCTTCACCTTTTTGCAGTTCTTGGTGCTTTTCTTGGGACTCTGGGTGTTTCCCTGGGAGGTGTGCTGCTCGAAGCACTCTTCAGCTGAACGTGTCCCCACCATCCTCGCTACCTTCGCCCAGTAACCCACTACGTGTCTGGGATAGCAGCTCACTACCCTGTAAAAAACACAATCAAACATCGATTATCATACAGACCTACAAGCAGAAACTGAACGCAATAGCTAATAAAAAAAAATATCTTAAGAGATTGCTGCTAATTATTTAGCTTTTTTGATTGATATTTTTTAAACACATATCCCTAACGTTTTACAGTTTCCACTCCATCTTACACACTAAAATATGAACATGACATGCACAAAGGGAAATAGAGATGTAGATTGTGAATGTTTGGTACGTGAATTATGATCTCCAAACAAATATTGCATCAGAATAGGACTTTTCTTCCAAATTCTGGGTAAAAATATTCCAGTTCCAATGTTTTGAAGTTAATATATTAAAAAAAGAGAAAAAAAATCTTATGAATTTTTAATAAAGAGTACACTAATGGTTTGATTTATGAAAAATTCAGAGTAGGGTTGAAACTATTAATAGTGGTTAATTGTCAAAATAATCGTCAACTAATTTAGTAACCGATTAACCGTTAACGGGAGTAACAGACTCCATTTTCTGAAAAAACTTTATATTCTGAGTAGTAATTAAGCCCAAACTGACCAAAAAATATCTATAAACTTTATATTTAAGATGAAAAATCTTTTTTTTGTAAATATATTCTACCTAGAACTCCTCAAGTGTCAGTTTTAGCTTCACCTGGTTCAATCCCTGTTAAAAAATTCTCATATTAATCACCGTTTGAATCAATTACTAAATCAATTCTTCGGTGTATTAATGTTAAGTCAAACAGAAAGGGCTGAACTTTTCACATGTTGATGTTAGAAGTATTTTTTTTAGTTGCAGATGTATCCTTTGTACAAATGATTAAGCATACACTAAAGGAATGCTATCTTACAGAATTTTAGGCAATAAGATAGCATTATTCAAAAAATGAATTGAATTATTTGTTTACTTTCATCTTTTAATTAGTTTCTGATACTATATAAGTGGCTATTAAAAAATCCTCAGAATGTGCCTTTTTTGGTCCTATTGATTAATCGTCAAAATAATCAATAGAATAATCGATAACTAAAATATTTGTTAGTTGCAGCCAGAGATCAATATTTGGTGAAATAACAGTTGAATTTCACATGAAACTGCAGTGATTTCCTTTTCCCCCTCAGAGCTTCATCTCATTTTTGCGTGTTTTATTAATATTCTAGGATTGTTTACGTACTCCTGCAGTTTCAGGATCTCGTCCTCCGTCCACTCGTCTCTGTCTTTCTCGTGCGGAACAACAGTGCCACCTTTGTTTTGTTGCCGTTTCCTCCCGGGCTCCGTCGCCGTCGCCGGTGGTGGCGCCTTGCTACTCCTGCTCTCTTCCTTCTTCTTCTGCACCTCTTCCCTCTTTCTCGCTGCTCTGCTTTTCTTTTTCTCCTTCAGAGCTTCTGGGGACTGGCTGGATGAAACCTCATCATCCGGCTCCGATTTGACAGAACTCGTCAAACCTTTCGCACCGCGCCCAGCATTCGCTCGTCTCCTTCTGGTGTTCCGCAACTCGTAATCGCACGACAATCGGTTTGATGCGTTATTGCGAACTGGAAGAGACTCATGAGGATTTGTGATGGTTTTTGATGTTCTTGACGGCCTGGTGGCGTTCTGTGTTTGTTTCTTTGATGACCTCTCAGGTTCACGTCGTTTCTTTGGACCGGCGTCCGAACCCGAACTTTTCTCTGCACCTGGACTCTGACGTTTGCACCTCGTTCTGCCAGAAACAGCTTTTTGATTGCTAATCATCTCGTTAGTTGAATCAGTGGTTTTCTGGTCCCGGTTAGCCTCAGCTCTGTGCAGCTTCCTGTCCACCTTTACCCGTCTCTCTGGTACAGAGCTGCCCTCGTCTTGACTCGATTTGCGTCGCTTCAAACCTAGAAGCAGAGGAAACATTTGTGATGAATCTTTGCACAATTCAGCGCCAATTGTTTTCCTCTGCTGACCAATTTACCGTCACTGGAGGGGAAGAGGACTTGTACCGGCTTCTTGGACGTGCTCATTAAAATATCCTGTGAGAACAAGAATATTAACAACTGAGAAACTGGACAGGAATGCAACTAGCAATTATTTTAGTTTTTGACTCATCAGATAAAAAAAAGCCATATAATGGAGCTTCAACAGCTCCCACCAAGCATTCCTGATAACTGAATTATTTTGTAAGGAAATTATGACCAGCCTTTCTTTCCAAAATTGTTTTAATTCAGACATATTAGAATTTAAATTTGTTAGGGCTGCAACTGACAATTAGTAATATATTATTCTGGCAATTAAGTAAAAAATGGGCACATTCTGAAGACTTTTTGTTTAACCGCTTGAGCCATTTTTACATTAAAAGATAAAAATAAAAAAATAATTAAAAAAAAAAGGAAATTAACATTTTATTGTTTAAAATTCAATAATTTACCATTCCTTTAGTGTACGCTTGATGATTTGTAGCAAAGAATCTGCAGCTTGTGAAAAGTTCAGCCATTTCTGCTCAACTTAACATCAATACGGTGTATGGCTGATCCGTCAATTATTTTTTGGATTAACCGATTAATAATTGATTAAATGGTGCCAAAAATAAATAGTTTTTAACAGAATTTGAATTGGGTGAAGCTAAAACTGCTACTTGAGGAGTTTTGGGTAGAACATAATTTTTTAAATTATTTTAAATGCAAAATGTCTATATTTTTTGTGTAAAGTTTTGGCTTAATTACTGCTCTCAGTGTTATTTTTTAAGCAATTTGCCTTTTTTTAGTTTGTATACTTTTGGTAAAGATTAATCAATTATTAAATTAGTTGGCGATTATTTCAATAATTGATTAATCCG
>NC_045691.1:5000-11554 GCF_003331165.1 Xiphophorus hellerii
GACGGCTCTTTAATTTCTTTCCTCCGTCTGTGTTTACCGCGGCTGACCAGCAGCAGAAATAGGGTAGTGGAAAAATCGGTTTTATTGCCTTCATCCGCACACTGTGAGACGGAGCTCAGGCTGGTAATGAGAGGTTACAGTTGGAGAAGACAGAAAGCCATCATCTCCATCAGAGATCCTCCTGCATCTCCGCCGCCCTCCTTCCTGCACTGGATGCCTGTTTTTCCCAAAGCTTGCAGTGGAAAATGTGACAGCAGTTCATTCTATAAGGAGTGTTTTGGTCCTGCAAAGTGATGCAAGGCTGATGCCCACAGTGGCTCAGCTGGACACAGACCTGGAAAAAAATTTAATGAATTTTCCACCTGCACTACAAAAACACAAAATCTTACCAAGTATCTTTGGTCTAGTTTCTAGTGCAAATATCTTAGTAAACTTGAAATAAGACAAAACTGACTTACAAATAACTTTTCAGCAAGATATAGAGGCTTGTTTTGAGTAAATAATTCCTTCATATTGATAAAACTAAGTACTAGCTCTCCATTGGCAGATTATTTCAAGTATAACAAGACATTTAACCATGTTTTAAGTTAATTTATCTGCCAATGGAGCTAATACTTTTTCATCAATTATAAGGAACTATTTACTTAAAACAAGCCTCTATATCTTGCTGAAAAGTTATTTGTAAGTCAGTTTTGTCTTATTTCAAGTTTACTAAGATATTTGCACTAGAAACTAGACCAAAAATTGTTTTGTTTTTGCAGTGTTTAAATGATCTTTGTTGAATTCTAGCATCAGCGAACAACAGTGGGTCCATACTCTTTGCCAGAGTTTTTTTTTTTTAAGGATTAATCTCTTCTCTTCATTACAATATTCAATCCGACTTTTAACATCCTAAAATTAGATGCTAATCCCAGTAAGTCTACATAATGTCATTGTAATTTCTTTTAAAGGCATACCTGTTATTCTTCCTTGAACAAGTTAGGATGGGTTTACTGGCTATATAAAACATGTTCATTGTGTTTTTCTGCTCATTCTTAGATAATCAGATGATCTAAATTGTACTTATTTGGTGCCTCTTCCAGAAATGCTGTTTTAGGACTCTGTCACTTTAAATCCGAATAAGCCACACACGCCCAACTCAACTTTTACACTCACACGTGAAAATGGCTGAAAACTGATGCTAAATTATACAACCGTATGTTTTTGAAAAGCAGAAGTACAACCTTCTCCCCAACCACCGAGAGCTCAGCCATTGTGCAGCGCATAAAGCAGTCAAACTAGCTAACCAAACGTGCTGGAACTCTGCTTGGGTTGCTAGGTAACAGGGCTGGGCTTGCCTGGGGTTGCTAGGTAACAGCTCAATGCCCGTAGACTGTGACTTAACAATCGCAACGCTTTTGAAACGAATCGTTTCCAGCCAACAAAAATTGCAAAATTAACTTATTGCCAGAAACTGTGTTTTTTTTAAGCACTTGAGTTGTTTGTGAAAAATAGTCAAGAGATCAAGTCTACACTGTACTGATGTTAAGTTAAGCTTTTAAAAGTATTGTTTTTTTGCCTTTTCTACGACTGATGAAGCGTTCACTAAAGGAATGCTTCGTTATTAACAATTTAGTCCGAGGAGAGCCTGGAAATGCTCGGTCAAGAGGAATAATAAGACTTTGTTCTTGCGTCTCTGTTTCTCACTGCTGCTTCTGTCTGTCTGTGTGTGTTGCTGGAAAAGTTCGGCATGATGGCAGAGGGGGAGGAGGCGATGAGCCAGGAAGACTGGAAGGAGAGGTGTACGGTTCTGGAGGCGCTGCTCGTGAAGTTCAGGGTCCAGATCGTCAAGATCCGGGAGCTCACCGCAGACAAGGTTGGTCCAGGGCAAAACCAGGCCTGATGAATGCATTGATGAATTTTTGATGGTTCTTCCTGGGATGAATGAGGGAGTTTCCACAGTAACAGAAGGTTAATTTTGAATTTCTCTGCTGATTTAGCCTAATGTTTTGAATCATTATCCTGCACAGAGACCCAATGGTGACTAATTTGTTCCCTCTTGTGGCTGAAACCATTAGATTTTCATTTTAAAAATCCTCGTATACAGGAGTTCAGGATGCCACGTATCCAGAGTCTTTGGAAAACTGCAAAAATACAAAATCCTCCCAAGTATTTTTGGTGTAGTTTCTAATGCAAATATCGTTTTACACTTGAAATAAGTCAAAACTAACTTACAAGTAACTTTGTAGCAAGACAAAAAGGCTTGTTAATTCCCTAATATTGATGACTGGTTCCATCGGCAGATTATTTAACTTATAACAAGACATTTTTCCTATGTTATGAGTTAATTTATCTACCAATGGTAGTGGTATGTTAGCGGTAACTTAGCTTCCCAAGCTGCATTTTCTTTGGAATTTTTAGATATGCTCTATGAAAAAGTCCCTGAAAACTGAACCACTGATAGATGGGAATGTAAACCCATTTGAAGTGTTTGTCCCTCACATCAAAAACACAAAATCTTACCGATTATTTTTGGTCTAGATTCCAGTGTAAATATCTCAGCAGGCTTGAAACTAGACAAACAAACTAAAAAGTAACTTTTCAGTAAGAAATATGAGGTTGTTTTAAGAAAATAATTCCTTAATATTGAAAAAAGCTCCAATGGCAGATTATTTCACTTATATAATGACATTTTTCCCATGTTATCAGTGGAACAATCTTCCAGTGGAATTGTTTTATCAATAGTTAATACTTTTGGCCACTTTTTATATTTCCTTTGTACTTTTATCTGGTTCTATGTTGGCTTTTCATTTTCCCAACAGTCCATGCATCAAGTCGATCCACAGAAAGCTAAGAAGTGATTCAACTCATACATGTATTGTTTGATGATCTCTGGGAAGGCTTAGCCTCTCATGAGTTCAGGAAGGGATCCAAATTCAGACGGGGAGCCGGTGGTGGTTCTGCTGGGCGCAGACCGGCCTCTCTGGGCCGGCCCAAACCGCTCCGTTGCCTAGATCTGAAGCCGCTCTCTGGGGATGCTGATTAGAGCTCTAATGTAAACATCAGTCTGACCGCGGGGCTCCGCCATGCATTGCATGATGGGATTGACCCAGCTCCAGTCAATTACAGATCCCTGCTGGTGCGCCACTGGACAGCAAAACAAACTCCCACTGAGAGCTGACAAACCCGGCTTTGGTGGGTTTGTTCAGCATTTCTCTGCTTCTGCTGATCCAATCATCTAATACGAACAAGTTTGAGGTGTACAACAATTTATTTTATGGGAGTTGTGCTCTTTGATTGCGTTATTTCATATCTTTAAAGAGCAACTAAGGTTAAGAAAGTATTGGATGGAGAAATTGTAGCTCGAGAGAAAGGAAACATTTAAAGAAGATCAGTAATCCTTCAGTCTCTCCTACAAATGGGAGATCACTGATTTAACTTCCCAGCTCTAGAGTTCAGTCAGAGTTCAGCAGACTTCAACTTAAAAAAACAAAAAAACACATGGGAACCCACAAATGTAACTGAGCCTTTCAGAAATGTACACACCTCTGAAATTTTGCACATTTTGTCCCGTTACGCCCCAAAATTTCATCGGGATTTTAAGCAATGAGCACAAAGTCGATAATAATTGCAAAGTGAAAGAAAATCTGTCCTAAAACCCCAATAAATAACCACAGACTGGTTTCAATGTGGAAAAATTTTAAAAACATCCAACATTCTTCAAGGCACTGTCATATTATTAAAGGGGACCTTTTATCAAAGTTCATTTGTATGTTTTTGTTCTTCCTTTGCGTCTCAAATGCAGCACAAGTGCTTAAAAACCCACTCAGCCATTTTTTGGCAATAAGTTAAGTTTTTTGTTGTCTGGAAAAGTAGCTGTTTCAACAATCTCCCGATTATTAAGTCACATTCCACAGGCACTGCGCCGCTACCTAGCAACCCCAGCTACGCCAAGACTAGCAACCCAAGCGGAACTCCAGCACATTTGGTGAGCTGGTTTTACAATGGCTGCTGGACAGACACGTGTTTTGTTGTTGGCTTACTGTCCAGAAACCACTTGCTGCATTCTTGTTGGTTGGTTGTGCAGGAGGCTCCACTTCTGCTTTTCAAAGATGTACGGTTGCGCATCTGTTTGAAGCCATTTTTACGTGTGAGGTTTAACGTTGAGTTTGGGGGCGTGGCCAGCAGCAGCTTATTTGGGTTTAAAGTGACAAGACGCTTTAAAACAGCTCATAGGCAGAACTGATCAGACTAAAACCTCATTCTCAAGGAATAATTTTGTGGAAAAAATGTAATGAACATGTTTTGTATAGACCATAGACTTGTTGGAAGCATAATCTGTCAACCTAAGGGGTTTGTTTGCTGTTAGAGTGTATATGATCCCCGGGTTTCAGCATATTCCTAATAATCACCTACGTTTTTTTAACAGATTTAGCAGTTATACTTAAAGTTAATGGTTTAAACTCAGCATTTAGATTTATTTCTGCAAAATAGTCACCTCGTGTAATCTGCTGAGAAGGTTTTAGAAACAAGTCAGGTATGTGTGTGCTTAAAAAAAAGCCAGATTTTCAAGATTTGGCTTAAGAAAAGTAGAAAAAGGAGCTTTGTGTGAAGAGTGAGCAGCCCAGGGGAGGAAATACCCGATTTAGTAAATATTATGTGAATGTGTGTGATATACAGGAAGTGAGTTTTCAGGCTGAGGCACTCAGTTATTCTGGGAGCACACGTGTACGAGTGCTGGTTAGTTTATTTCTAAATGGTTTTAATGCTGTTTTTTTGCACAAAAATGTAAAATTTTGTTGTGCACGGGCGAGTTGTAGATGTTTGAGAGGGATGTTGGTTTTGGCCAACGGGTCGTGAGGCAGGAATAAAAGGCCACAGAAATTCCTAAAGAGACAAGAGAACATGTGTGTCACTTTCACTGGGAGTTAGTTTCATTTTTAACAACATAACTCAGAGTTACTTAAACAGTCTGCTAAAAAAGTTTACATTGTGCAGATTTTTTTTAATTTAACCACTTAAACTTATTTATATACAATATTAGGAATGCATAAAAAACAAACAATTCATTTCCAAATTTTAAAAAATCTATAACAGCAGTCCTTTAGTGAATGTGTGATCATTTGTAGGTTAATTCACAAATTTTTTGCATTAACCAATTAACTGGATAAAAAAATGTGAAATAGGAAATTTTTTTTTACAGATTTTGAATCAGGTGAAGCTAAAGCTATGACCATTTTAGGTGTTATGAGAGAAAAATATTTACAAAGGTTTTTATATCATTATTTTTTTCCGTTGTTTTTCTAGTTTTAATCAGTTTTGCAGCAAAACCTAAAACTGCTGCTGTGCAAGTTACTCAGCAGGTTGTTGCTAGGTAACCAAAGAGTGAATGAGAGTTGATTCCACCAAACTTGCTGGCCATGAAAGGTTCAGCAGTTAAAATCTTCAGTAAGACTACATTACCCAGAATGCTGTGCGGTTCTGGGAATAATTGAATAAGATAATTTAGCTCCAAATTATTATGGAGCTAAATTGGGGACATAAATTTTATGTCCCCAAAGTTTAAACTGAACAAAAAAGTTATGAAACAGAAAAATTATTTTGAAACTGAAAAATTATTCTGAAACGGACAAGAAAAGTTTTAAACCAAAAAAATAGATTTGAAGCAAAAAAAAACTTTCAGACTAAAAAAAATTAAAATAGAAAATGAAGATTTGAAATTGAAAACAAAAAGTTCAAACAATTTTTCAGATTCTAATCTTTTTTTGTAGTTTTTTTTCCCTTTGAAACTTTCGCTCCATGTCTATTGATATTGATCACCTCTATATCTATACATGTATTGTTATTGATTTATTGTCCAACTGATTGAACGTTAGTGACTGGAACTCACCCTTGAAGTACTACTTATGCAACAATCAGTTCCCAAGAATTACAATTTCAAGAAGACGCGTAAAGTGCTGTATCATACACTAACATTTCAGTTTGTTTTCTTCTTCCTAACATCTGCTTGCGTTTTATCTGCAGCTTCCCAATTAGCTCAACACAGACACATCTGGTTAATGGACCTCTTTCCAGCCCTCAGCACAAACATTAAGTTCCTGCATCTGTCCTGATCTTTACTTCCTGGTTTTAGGCGACAGAGCATCGTGGTGAGGATCTGTGCCGGTGTTCTTGGTGAATGTTTAACATGCCCAGCAGCGTGTGGGTCGCAGCCTACAGAAGGAGGCTTTGTGAGCTGGCTGCCTGGCCTGCAGGGTGTAGTTCAGGGAGAGGTTGACCACACTGCGGCAGCTCAGGAATCTCAGGAATTAAACTGCATTTTGGGCCTGAAGGGAGAAATTGACTGTAGGTGAGCCCAGCGGAGGAGGACGTGGAGGGAAGATGTTATTCTGGGTGGATGTACAAGAGCTTAACGTGTCTGAAATCCAGTTTAAACTTCTTTATTTTCTTCTTAGCCTGAAGTTAAAGGTGCTCACTTACAAACAGCCAGAAAATAACCATACCCCCATTTCTGTTCTTCTGTCGCTGCTTTTCATATAGATGTCTCTGCGTTGTTTTGTGTCCGGTGATGTTTG